>NC_086325.1:108141611-108441611 GCF_036172605.1 Pelobates fuscus | reverse complement strand
ACACACACACCTCGACAGACACACACACCTCGACAGACACACACACACACACCATGACAAAGACAAACCATGACACTGACACACACACCATGACACAGACAGACAGACACACACTCCATGACACAGAAAAAATACACACTCCATGACACAGACAAATACACACACCATGACACAGACAGATACACACACCATGACAGACAGACACACACCATGACAGACAGACACACACCATGACAGACAGACACACACCATGACAGACAGACACACACCATGACACAGACACACACCATGACACAGACACACACACCATGACACAGACAGACACACACCATGACACAGACAGACACACACCATGACACAGACAGACACACACCATGACAGACAGACACACACACCATGACAGACACACACACCATGACACAGACACACACCATGACACAGACACACACACACACCATGACAGACACACACACCATGACACAGACACACACACACCATGACAGACAGACACACACCATGACTGACAGACACACACCATGACAGACAGACACACACCATAACACAGACACACACACACACCATGACTGACAGACTGACACACATTATTAGTACCTGTGGGCGATCGGCCAGGGGGTCGTGCAGGGCAGACAGCTGGCTGTGCTGGTGGCTACAGAGGGAGCTGTCTCTACCGGCGGCCACAGGGGGAGCTGTGTCTTCCCTGTCACCCCGCCCTTGCGCGCTACTTAATGAGACCGGACCCGGAATATGACATCATATTGCGGCCCTGGTCTCATTAAGCTGCGCGCGGGGGAGCAGAGCAGAAGCAGCACAGCTCCCCCTGCGGCCGCCAGCACAGCCTGCTGTTTTCCCGGCCCCGGGTGCCGATGGCCCACTGTGAAATTTCCTGGTATTCCGGTGGGCCAGTCCGGCCCTGGAATAAACAAATTCATTTATGTAAAATAAATAATGGTAATAATGGTGTAAAAGAAATAATGGTAACAATATTGCTGTTTTTGTTGTCATTTTAACAATGGATTTTCAAAATCCAAGATCTAAAGTTATTACTCAAAATTACACTAGAGTAGAGATTGTAGCCGTATTAGTCCATTGATGCAGATGTAAAAGAACAAATAAAATTTGTATCTTGTAATACCTTTTTTATTGGACTAACATAATTTTGGAATGACAAGCTTTCAGAAAAACCTCCCTTTCTCAAGTCTTTCTCAAAATTCTCTTGTCAAAATTCTGTTAGTCCAATAAAAAACGGTATTATAACGGTATAAAAATGCCCTTATAGTTTAAGAGTGTATTCATTTTTTTTTTAATCTAGCTGAGCAGTAGGACTTTGTTTTGCCCACATACTTTACCTCCTGAAATCCCTTGGAGACCATAAGCACTGCAGGACAGGCCAGGAGGGAAAGCCAGAATAGAATCTCCAGTAGGGAGTAAGGATTTGCCATTCACCAGTATCTATTACAGCTGACTCACTAGTGATGCTGTCTTCATTTAGTTAGTTCACCAGGGTTTGAACTCCCCATCCGTCTGACGGGAAAGGAACTATGTATTATATATCTATAAACCACTATGGACAATTTTACCTAATAAGAAATTGAAAGAGTGGCAGCACTAATGTAACCTCAACACTACTGACCCCCCTCCCATAATACACTACTGACCCCCTCCCTTAATACACTACTGACCGCCCTCCCCTAATACACTACTGACCGCCCTCCCTTCCCCTAATACATTACTGATCCCCCTCCCCTAATACACTACTGACCCGCCTCCCCTCCCCTAATACACTACTGACCCCCCTCCCCTAATACATTACTGACCCCCCCCCTAATAAACTACTGACCCCCCTCCCTTCCCCTAATACATTACTGACCCCCCTCCCCTAATACACTACTGACCCCCCTCCCTTCCCCTAATACATTACTGACCCCCCCTCCCCTCCCCTAATACACTTATGACCCCCCTCCCCTAATAAACAGTTGACCCCCCTCCCCATCCCTAATATATTACTGACCCCCCTCCCCTAATATACTACTGACCCCCTCCCCTAATATACTACTGACCCTCCTCCCTTTCCCTAATACATTACTGACCCCCCTCCCCTAATACATTACAGACCCCCCTCAACTCCCCTAATACACTACTGACTGACCCCACCTTCCCCCAAATGCAATACACAATACAATAGGTCCCCCAAGCCCCCTTATTCTTACCTTTACAACAGCTCAATGGTGCAGGAGGGAAGAGATGCCGCGATGCAGTCACTGTAGAGCCGCCGCCGCGCAGCCGCCGGTTGTGACGTCATGTCGTCATATGCCGCTCACATCCGGCGGCTCACAGGAAGAATCTGTGCGCTCGCTCAGCAAGCAGCAGCGGCCAGCGCAGAGCGCGCAGTCCCATAATGACTAACAGGAAAAAATTTGTTTCCTGTCTTGTGGCTGAGTGCAGCCACATCTCAAAGCGGCCCCAGGGCTGGCAGCCTACCGGGAAATTTCCCGGTATCCCGGTAGGCCAGTCCGGCCCTGCCTAGAAGAATAAGGTGAGCCAAGAAAAGAGTGCCTAGAGGCCTACAAACTAATTGAAGTGTGACCTGTTATATTGCAGCCCCAGCAGAGCTCATGAACATTCTTCTAGAAAACATAAGGAGAAGTCAAACTGCTGTGTGGGTTGCATCCAGATTGCTCCAGAATGGAAGAATCTGTGCAGAATTTGCCTGTCAGAAGTAGCTAGATAACAGCTCAGCAGGAGTTCTCTCCAAGAAGATATTAAAACATAGATCACCCAAGCTATAGAAAGAATTAGATCAGCAACAGAGAATTTTGCTCTGGCTAAAGGAACCAGTCTGCAACATTCAATTCAGAATTCCTAGAAGGTATGTCAGAGGAAGAAGAAGAAACCCTTGACTATCGTTACAGAACTCTGTATCCTAGATCAGTGGTACATTTCTCCTTTTGATTTGTAAAACCCTGAGAATTTCAGAAGAAAAATCAGATACTCGGGACATTTTGAAGAGCTCAGATTCAGCAGGCCTACTTTCTCAGTGCATAATGCACTCAAAAACGTTATACGTAAGCCAAGAATTGAATGAGCCAGAGAAAAAAGTAACTCTTAAATATAAAGCTTTAAAGATTTATCCTTATGCTTCAAAGAACTATAAGTCTTGGAATTTAATACCTAAAATAGATGTGGCTGTAATTCGTATGGCAAAAGGAATAATGCTACCAATTGATTTCATGGCCTACTTGAGAGAGCCTATGGAAAAATGCTTTGACTTGGATTTGATAAAAGCTTACCTATCTTTAGGTTCAGCATTACATTCTGCAATGGCCTTAACCCCTTAAGGACCAAACTTCTGGAATAAAAGGGGGATCATGACATTTCACACATGTCATGTGTCCTTAAGGGGTTAAAGGGACACTATAGTCACCAGAACAACTATAGCTTAATGTAGATGTTCTTGTGAGTATATTTATTGCTTTCAGGCATTTTAATGCAAACCCTGCCTTTCCAGAGAAAAGGCAGTGTTTACATTGTACCTAGGTACACCTCCAAGTGGCCACTCCTCAGATGGCCATTGGAGGTGCTTCCTGGGGCAGTGCTGCACAGTAGGCAGTACTGAGGTTCAGCGTCTCCGTGCACTGCATGGGCATGCTGAATTTTCCTCATAGAGATGCATAGATTCAATGCATCTCTATGAGGAGGTGCTAATTGGCCAAAACAGCATTTGGCCCCGCCCCTTGATGATTTTAGCCAATCCAATGCTTTCTCTATGGGAAAGCATTGGATTGGCTATAAATCAGCAATTCTGATGAAGTCACCAAGTGGGCGGGGCCAGTGCCGGTGGACCCGCGCGGCGCTAGAAATAAGGTGAGTTTCAATTGCTTTTCAGGGGGCTTAGTGTGGGGCAAGCCACCTAAATGGTGGGTTTAGCACTATAGGGTCAGCAATACATGTTTGTGTTCCTGACCCTATAGTGTTTCTTTAACCCCTTAAGGACACATGACATGTGTGACATGTCATGATTCACTTTTATTCCAGAAGTTTGGTCCTTAAGGGGTTAACATCCATTTCAAGAGCACTTAAAGTCTGGATAAAGAATTTTAAAGAGGACATTACAAGTGGAGTCCGTAGAGAACACCTTACAGATAATCTTAATGATTTCAAACTGGCGACTGACTTTTGTTCAGCGGCCTAACTGGATTAAACTAAAATGGTGATGAAAAGCATGCTCTATCAGTGGCATATAGGAGAGAATTATGGCTTCATGCTTGGGTACCAGATTACACCTCCAAAGCTTTCCTATGCCCTTTCCCATTCCAAGATGATCTTTTGCTTGGTAGAGTCCTAGATTAAGTTATCTAGGAAGCTGCTGATGGGAAGAAGGCCTTTCTTTGAAGCAGAAAAGGTGATCTAACTGTGCAGACCAGGCAGAGAATTCCTTAGAGGCTCAAACTGGAAAAATGTACCTGTCCTACTCTACATATTAGTGTAACTGCAGCTGGTTCCCCTATTTACCACTACGTCTTAAAGCTTAGCAGGGCTAACCATACAAATATCTTAGCCATAATTTTATATAGTCAGTAAGAGATCCTCTATTTAAAATATATACATAATCGAGAATACAATATAAAATAAGGATTGTCTTGGAAGCAATAAATTTTTGTCTTTTTAGATATTTATTATATAAAAATATAAATATAGACATATAAAATCCATAACAATAATTTATAGCAGAGTTTATAAGGTTAAACTATATGCGTGCAATATCATTAAAATAGAATAACATACCCTCCTGAACATGTCAACATGTCAGCCTCTCTCAGTCATTATATTATGGAGCAGCAACTGTCTCCAAATCTCTCCTCTATTTGTCAAAATATAAATAGTACACATATTTATACCTTAAATGTTCAATTTAGGACCTCCCTTAACTTGACAAAGATACAAGACCATAAATAAAACGTAAGGGTGCACACGTCATGGGAAATTCTATGAAGCTAAAATAGAACTACATAGCATATTATGCATTGATAGTAGGTAAGATGTTATTGCTATCATGTAGCATAGCCTTGAAGTTTGTTTATGCATTAATTGTTATTGTATTAAGCAAAGACAAAATGGCGTAGGTTAGAACTAAGCAGCATATGATGCACTGAAAGTAGGTAAGAGGTTATTGCTATTGAAGAAACATTGTATGAAAAACAATATGTTCCATTTCTAGCACCTTGTCAGTTTGCAATATCTTCTACAAAGTACACAGTTTAAAAAACAACTTTGCATTCTAAAACTTGTAATATTTGCATTAGACATAACATTAGACATCGAGAGCTACCAATAAAACCTTCTAAAGACTTCAAATCAAAATACACAAAATACCAGTGTGTTATAGTAGATACAAAGCACTCAAACACCTGTGTAGAATCCCCTTAACCCATACCAACAGACTAAAAAAAGTCAAAAATAAAATATACATGTCTATATTAATGACTGTGGTATATCTATGTAAAGATATTCACTCACAAAATAAGAGCCAGTAATCACTAGGCTCAATGTATAAGCTTGATATGATATGTTTAGGGATCCTACTCCCTCTTCTGTGTAACGAAGTATTGGTTTCCCTTCTGGTTCCAGATAAAAAAATCCACCAATTCTCGATCACAGTGGGAACGATACTTTATTTGTATATAAAATAAATAAAAATAAGAACAAAGGATAAAATATAATAAAGTCCTTACAGTTCAATTGCAAAATATGTTTCACCTCTCCTGAAGGCTTCTTCAGTTGTTGTGTAAATTTTCCAGAACCACTTGTTACCCCCCTTCCATTCTCCCCCTCCCCCCTCCCCCACACACAGACACACTCAACATATCAAATGGGGAGCTTTAAAATGCAAAGGAACTCGACTTGTCAATTGTCCACGTTCTTGCACTCTCAACCCATGTGATCGCTTGGGGGGTATTAGTACAAAAAGGGGGTGGACATGATGTTGTCTATCCTCCATGCTTTATGGTGATAGTGGTATAAGTTAATGGTGCCATTCTGCTATGATTCATACTTATTTATAGCCAGTTCTCTAGATGAATTATGCCCTGTCATGGTTTCTGTATTCCTTATATTCCTGATTTTTTTTTTTAAAGTGATAATCTATACTTTGTCTTTTGTGTATGGACACAATTTAAGGCGATATGTGTACTACATCATAGACGAGTCAAACACCATTTTGT
The DNA here is from genome assembly GCF_036172605.1 of Pelobates fuscus. Taxonomy (NCBI): domain Eukaryota; kingdom Metazoa; phylum Chordata; class Amphibia; order Anura; family Pelobatidae; genus Pelobates; species Pelobates fuscus. Next base: position 108,435,372 of record NC_086325.1, on the reverse strand, counting down.
TATGATACATTTTCTGCTGTTCAAGGGGTGACATGTTAATCTATACATGCTTAGGATTAGTATTCTTAGACACTGACCTGTTGATCTTACTTGTTTCTTTTGTAACATGTCATAGTATGACATCCTTACTTACAGTATTTCATTTCCTATAGAACAGATAAGGTAATTGCCTAGAGTGCCGTATGTTCCAGAACTACAATGGGAGGTAAATGGATATCTCTTGATGGTAATTCCATCCATTTTTGTCCAAACTATGCACACTTTTAGAAATCTAAGCTTTTTTGAGCATGCCCTTTTATTGCGTTTTATTATGTCATCTTTTCATTATATTTGTTTATGAATTTTGAGCAGTGTTGGAACTGGTGTAGAGCATAACGCAGAGATGTCCCTGGTTCAAAACGCTTTTGCGTTTTCCCTGGTTCAAAACCCTTCCCAGAGCAGGCATAACTAAAAGGTAGATGTCAACTGTTGTAAAACTCTGACAATGCTTTGTTAGCGCTAGATCAACCATTTGCATGGTTGTATGTGTGAATATAGTAATTTCTATATGGAGTGTGTGTGTTTTTTTATTCATGTATATTGCTGATGTTAGAATGCAGGGGTGTATTTATGTGTAGTGTTGGTGTATGAATGCAGGGGTTTGATTTTTGTAGTGTTATTACTTGAATACAGGTGTGTGTTTGTGTAGTTGTGGCGTTTGCACACAAGGCAGTGTTTGTGTACAGTGTTGGCATTTGAATGCAGGGGTGTGTTTGTGTAGTATTGCCGTTTGCACACAAGGCAGTGTTTGTGTACAGTGTTGGCATTTGAATGCAGGGGCGTGTTTCTGTTTAATGTGTTTGGGTTTAACATTTAAGTGTAGTGTTAATGTTTGCTTGCAAAAAAAGGATTTAAATATACACATACATTGCCACACAGAGAAACACACATATACATTGCCACAGAAAAATACGCACATTTACACTGCACCCAGACACACACACATAAATTGTTAGCTAAAGAGATTCACACACACGAGCAGATACACATAAATACACGGAGAGATACACACACTGATGCACATAAACATATACACCCATGCACAGATACACAGATTGACTTATATGCATAAAAACACACATTCACAAATGCATATGTACACACATACACACACACACACACAACACACATAGATATACTTACTCTCATTCCTAGTCTAGTTCTACTTCCTGCTATGCGCACTTCACAATTCATCCCTCTCACCAGGTGAGCATTCCTCTATCACGGTGTGGGAACTTCTGGCATTGTCAGCGCTTCCATCTAGGGTCGCATGGTGCCCTTGAGAGCAACAGGCAATGGCAGGCCCCCTGATCCACTGGTGCCCTGGTGCCATTGCATCGGGTGCACCCTTAGTAGTTCCGCACATGAATGCAACACTCTGTGCAACATAGTTTCTTCACCCAGTAGCACAATTCATATACCTCTAGAGGTTTTATAGCTACTTGACTTGTTCACTCATTTATCCACTTTTCTATTATATGGACTTGGCTAGTTATATGGTATTGTTTTTCTTCTGGAACACTAATGTTAATAATAAACATATATTATTTTTACTTCAGTGGGGCTGTTTTACATTGTGGGAGCAAAATGACAAGGACACTGCACCGAGACCGCTACATTGAGATGGAGTGTTCTAGGTGCCTAGAATGCCCCTTTAAAGAGACACTATAGACACCCACACCACTGCATCTCATTGAAGTGGTCTGAGCGAGGTGTCCTTGTCCCCTTAACCCTCCAATCTAAAACATTGCAGTTTTAGAGAAACTGCAATGTTTATGTTACTTGGTTAAGACTGCATCTAGTGGCTGTCTACCTGTGATCCACTAGAGGTGCTTCCTGTGTTTACATGGAGTTTAACTCCGTGGAACGATACTGGACGTCCTCACACTATACATAAGTAAGTCAGACATCTTCAAATCCTCCATTTGAAAGAATTTATTCAGTGGTTTCCTATGCGCAAGGCCTAATGCACATGTGCATTAGGTTTCCCCTTGGCACTGATGTCAGAGGAGGTAGAGATGGAGTTAGCACTGAGGGACTTACCCCTTTAATTGCCCTGGGGGAGGCGAGGGAGCGGTGCCAGGGGTATACTATAGTGTTTGGAAAGAGGCGGAGCTTCCCTCTATACTGAGAGGGAGAAAAGGTTAGTAAACTCACTTCTACTCTTGGCAGTTGGGGCCCAGTCAAGTAAATGGTGAATATACATTTGTATGCCTTACTCTATAGTGTTCCTTTAACAGGTATTTTGGAGACCCCTTGCTATTTTTCATGCTGCCTACCCATGTTGTATGGTGTGATGGATAAGAATATATCCATATACTTTTTTTTATTAATTAATTTTACACTTTGTAACAATTTGATCTGGCAGTTGACTTTTTTATCTGCTGTTCAATGAGATCATCAAAATATAGGACCTTATGAGTTTACAATTAAAGCAAAATTAGAATTTTCACACACAGTAGGTGTGACAAAAATAAATAAAAATGGTTAAATATCCTTATAGGTATTTATAATGAACGGATAAAATCACTATTGAAATGGCAAAATATTGTGAAAGCAATGTCTGCATTTGAGCTCAATACCCACATACAGAAAGTACAATCAAAGTACATATTCTAAAAAAGATATTTATTGCAACCTGCCTCAATCTCTGTAATGCTAACAGCAGTATAAGAGATGTCATTCACTCTTCCCTCCTCTATGAATGAAGGAATGATATGATCTTTGAAGCTTCCTTCACTGTTTAGGAGGAGGAGGCTGTCATTTAAAGCCCATTTTTAAACATTTGTGGAAAGGGTACTTAGATTATTCATTCCTTTACAAGCTGGTAATCATTTCTGACCTCCAAGTGAAGGTAATTTGGGCTCTAGGGACTAAATATTGGTATTAAAAGCAAAGGAAAGTATAAAAGGGAAGTACATATTTTGGTATTAAAGGCATCAGTGAAGATCTGACTGCTTGCTTCTCAAAGTACAGAGAGATGATTGAGAGAAGTCAAATGAATGCATATAAGATTAACTTAAGTTCAATGCTTACTCTCTAAAATTGGTACATGTCTCTTCACATCTATATATTAAAAGCTCTATAAACAGATAATTTGGTTAGAAGAGGATCTGCTAAGATATAAAAAAAAATAAGAATTCTCATATAAACTAAACAAGACAATAAGCCAGGCATGATAAATAATGCAGATTGTATTTTTTCATTTTAACAAGCCCTTGGGGTGATTTGTGATATGTTTAAATGCTATAAAATAAAATGTACTTCCCACACCCAAAAATAAATCTCAAATTAAATGTAACCATTTAAGAAAAACCCATCACTCCCCCTTGTTGGCATCAAGCAAGGATGCAAGGGTGGCACTTGCAAGGTATGCAACGGAATCGTTAGCAGGTTACATTGTCCTGATTAAAGAAATGGGTGTAGTCCACATGCAATGGATGACTGGAAGATGTTACTTAATGGGAAACACAATCACATGTGTGGTTAGGTAGTTTTTACATAAAAATATATAGCATATTTTTCCAAAACACTTCTTAACTCTCAAATAAAAGTATTTTGCCAAGTCTCACACCAGCACATCCACTAACCATTAAAAATCCTGTTGGCTTTGCTTAGTTGAATCTCTGAAGAACAGGGGCCTAATCTTTAGGTCTCTTGCCCAGCTAAAGATGGAATTAATCGATTTATTATTTTATCCATTGTCTTTCTGGTTATTAAGCAGACCTAACTGAATGGAGGGGCTGATGAGTCTGCCTCTCTCATTATGCACACAGCCTGCTGTCTGAAATTTGACCCTCACATTTTTCAAATAGCACAAAAAAAGTACCAGGTGCAGAAATGCTGGGGGCTCTGTTTACCAATAGGCTTTCATTTGGACCAGATATAACTCACAGCTCTGTTCGCTCAGAGCACTCATTACCCAGTCAGGCTGAGACCATTAGGACATTATAGCAATTTATATCCCAAATTGCAACTCAATGTACATTTTAAAGCTGCTACTCCTCCTACTATACATTTCAAAAAGCAGACATTATTGTTTCTATCTAAAACACAGATTTAATGCTTTCCTTTATTTATTTATTTTTGTTACTTTCACCCCCAGCTGGGAACTTTGTACTTGCTATACTGAGAGGGGTACAGAGAATTGTATTAATAAGAAGTAATGTGATTAGTTTCTTAAGGTATATCATGATACATTAATACTATGTGAAATTGATATGTATTTATTATAATTGCCGTATTATTTATTAAATAAATTGTATCATGATACAGTGGAAGGTACAGACTAAGGGTTGTCTAAACTAAATAGTCTGGAGAATGTATTCACTAAACAGTGAATTTTACAGAAGAGAACATCGAGCTACGTTTAGACCAAAATAGGTGATCTGGAAAAATTCTTAACTGTAGTCAAAATTAGGTTAATATTGCTTGACTTTTGCAATTCAATTTCAGGTCACCTCAAATCATTGTTTAGCAAATAACCCCTTTTTTATGACAAGAAAAAATTGTATACACAAACATGTACACACACACACACTTATCGTGGTATTATTGTTTTCCTTATATATGCAATTTAAATTGTACGACTTTAAAAGAATACTCCAGACACCACAACAACTCCATCGGAATAAAGTTGTTATGGTGCTAAGAGTTCAAACATTGATTTGAACGCATTGTATTTGCGATTGCGTGCTTGCAATATTTTTTTTTTACATATTTAAAAGTTATTGAATTTTAAAATAAGCACTCATATCTACTGTGGAAAATAAAAGAATTCTGCATTGTGCCGTTAGGTTCGTGTTGGTGTGAAGGCACACAATGGAGCCGAGCTCCCACACACTAATAGAGTGTTTACTGACCAGTAAATTGTAGCGAATTGAAATCCAAATGACAAAATGTACAATAAAATAGCCAGCATGAGGTTATAGCTTTTTTAGAAAAAATGTCAATATCAGCTATTTTAGTCTAAATGTATCCACATTTCAATTCGACAAAATTCACTGTTAGGTGAATGAACCACCAAAATCTCCCAGATTGGTAAATCTGACAACGTTTCTAACGCTGCCATGTTGGGTTGTTTTTTTTAGGATGTCAACTAGCTACAGGTAACTGTTAAGCAAATACAATCCAAATAGAAAATTATTTTATGTTAAATATTTGCATGTTTTCGTTTTCATTTATATTGTTTTGGCGCATTTTAAAAAGTTACAGAATTTAGAACCAGCATCAGATCGAAAACATTATTAAAATCACAAATATTTATTCATGTAAAAGTAAAATAAGGAAGAAATATCAAACAATATTATAGATTATTTAGTTAATGCTCGAATCCTCTTGTATAAAAAAATAATGTAAACTCTACTATTTAACACATTATTATTATTATTTTTTTTTATTATTTTTTTTTTTACCTATTCGGTTATTTATATTTAAAAAAAACAACAACACACAAATAACCTAAATACAGTTTATTATAGACATTGAAGGCTGCAAAATAGCATTAATATTAAAAATATAAATCTGTATAAATTATTGTGTCACTTTTATACACTCTAATGTAAATAAATAAATTACATTGGTAAATAATTTTATTTGACAAAATAAAGGATAGAAATTAGAAAAATAATGTTGGGCTGATTGAGCTGGGAATATAACACAGAGCCAAGAAAGTTACAAACTAATAGAAATAAAATAAATTAAATTAAATTAAAATAAATTAATTAGTTATTGAAATAAAATTAGTTTCATTTCAGAAAATATTTCACAAAACCTAAATATTTAATTAAGCACACATTCCAATGTGAATAAGACATTTGACTTTCGAATAGAATAAACCACAAATTAATCAGGAGTAGAAAATTGTAGAAAATAACTGTTTTGTATTAACATGTCTGTTTTCTCGATTTAAAATCTAGAATTTATTCTACTATACGAGTTTAGGCAACTGCTGTGAGATTACTGTGTGACAAAGGCAAGATATAAAATTCGAACTTCCTCAAAACTCTAGAATATGATCTTCCAACTTGTACCAGGACTTATTACAGCATAGCATTAGTTCCTAGAAAATCCCCAGAAAGATTTAACAATCATAATTTAGAAAACACATTGCAGAATATATAGCTTGTTAGTCAGCAGTTTAAAAAAAAAATGGCAACACTTGATGCAATTTTTTTTTTCTTCAGATTTATGTGTAGTCATATATCTAAGAAGTCATTAAAATTTCAGAAATATTATACTATGGTGTAAATATTGCATGTTTTATTCTACAGCGAGTAAAATATTAATTGCATCCATTATACCAAAAAAAAAAAAAAAACAGTTTTGAAAGGAATTATTGTATTTTAGATAACCTGCAGACACAAAGCTAAGGTTATTTCTTTCAAAATGAAACAGTGTATCCTGTAAATAAGGATAATACGTAAGAGGTCACTGTTATAAGATTTGATAGGTTATTGGTGCAAAATTATATATGCTTGCTAGGGGTGGAGAGTAAGTATTTATTCCACTAAGGCAATAAGAAATGTTGTTTGTTTAAACTGAAAAGTGACATTTATAGTTTCCTACCCCGTGGTAAGGCTTTAAAAAAAAAAAAAAAAAAAAAAATGAGGACCACCCTTTTAAATATTTGTTCTGAAAAAAAAATAGACTTTTTTTTTTTTAAAATAAATACTTTTTTTTATGTTAATAGCACACAGCAATGCTGATGACTTTAAAATAGAAATTTATGTGCAACTGAGATAAATTCTTCTGTATAGAACATTAAAATGTAATCTGAAGTTAGATTTACGTACAAACATCTGCTACTTAGCCCCCTTTTTTGGACCATAGCCTTAATTACCTGATAGATCCTACAAATTACATCCTGTTGCAGAATTAAACGCTAATTATTATCTACGAGCTAGTTTTAATTTGCTCATCTGAAGTGTTTCATAATCACTTAAGACAATTTGGAAAACAGTAAGTCACAGGGGACAACCTAAACTAAACTACAGGGATGATCTTCCCAGACCAGGAAAGGTGTATCTAAACCCTGTCTCATTACTCCCCAGTGTTCTCTTAGCTTGTGGCTGTCATTTTTTTTATTCATTTGGTGATTTTTATTTTACCTTCTGTGCGCCTAATAATATTTCTAGCAATCTTCCAAAGTTTCAAAGGAAACGTTTAAATAAGCTTTCCTTTAGGGAAGTCTTAAATATTCACATCATTACATGCAGAAGCTATCCAAACCACAGAATGATTTCTGAAACCCAGGGCAGACCTCTTAAAAGAAAATATATAGAAATATATATATTACAAAAGTGTGTGTGTGTGTGTGTGTGTGTGTGTATATATATATGTGTGTGAGTGTGTATATATGTGTGTGTATGTATGTGTATATATGTGTGTGTGTGTGTGTGTATGTATGTATATATATGTGTGTGTGTGTATGTATGTATATATATATATATATGTGCATATCTGCTTGTGTGTATTAACGTCTATAAAACATGCATTTGTTCATTTTTAGAAAGCATTGGGACAAAAATCACATTAAAACTCCGTTTTGCAAGTACAGCGCGTAGTGATGTTTTGGCTTCATTGTGGATACAGATGCCCGATACAATGTAACACCTGATCGCTTTCTGATCTTCTGCCGATACCCAGATTCCTGGCTTTTAGTTATCGTGCGATATGTAGTCATTGTCTATACACAATTCTACGGCAGCAAACTCTATAATCCCATTTAGCAAAAAAAAAAAAAAAATTATATATATATATATATATATATATATATATATATATATATATATATATATATATAATCACTATATACTAAATGAACAATATTACACATCTCTCCAAGAACGTTGAAAGTAAATCGTGTGCATATTTGAGATATATTACACAGGGGTTTGGAATGTTTATATATATTTGTAAACACGTGCAAAGTTAAATAAACAATGTTATCAACTGATCAATTATTGTATGTAAATATTTATACAAAGTATATTGAAACAATTCTGATATGTAAACATAATACAACTGTACTGGACCACAAGCAAAACTACAAGAAGGATTGTAAGTGTGTCTGTATGTAAAGTCTCACACATACATTGTATAAGCACAGTCATATTAACACTTATCATATATATATACCTATAGCTATATAAACAGATCTGTGCATAGAAAGGATTTGAGTTTAGTCCAGGATGCATTAATCAGTATATTACACTCAGAGCTGTGTCTTTCATCTCACCTCCTGGCCTGATGATTTATGAATGAAGTATCTAGATATTCATCATTTAAACAGAGTGTAGAGGTGAAGGTGCCCCAGACAGAGACAGATTCCTTCACACATGTAAGGGACCAGCTCTCAGCCAGTCCAGCCCCTAAGATATGTACACCAGGATTTGTGAGCCTCTAATATCAAAAATCCTGAACAAAATACAACAGATTAGAATGGGATTTCCATGGGGGGACGGGGCTCTGCGGGGGAATGGGATTGGGTGTATATGGATAGTGAGGGAACTTCAAATTTACCCCTATGGTTGCTCAAATTGATTTGGAATATACATCCCTAATTCATTTGAACAATAGAGGAGAAACTATGTAGCTTAATTTCAAACGTTCCTAATAAATACGATCAAAGGCACCCAGGACTTGAGGCTCCAATTACCAAAGTACTTCACTCTGAATTTATGAGTTCGATTTTCGGCTGGCTGTGAAAAGAGCTAAAGGGACATATTGGGGGATGTAAGGAAAAGAAGGGGGGAAAATCCCTTTTAAATCTTGGAATAACAAAAGCAGACCTTGTATTCTTTCCATATTGCAAATAAAGCATAGCTTTGTGTGTTTTTGAGAGCAAAGTGTGGTGACAATTAGAAAGGCATGGTAAATTTGCATACATACACGCCAACCACCAATCACCATTGGAGGTGTTTATATCATTAACCCAAGCCATTCTATTTGGTTTCTTTAACGAAATATCTTCAATTCCACAAGTCTGCCCAGAAAGCTATTTAAAATTCTGGAATTCTGACAGTTTAAAATAATTAGGTAGTTGTATTAAAAACATAGAGCTTTAAACAGAAACGACATAATCATCCCCCTATTGTTAAGTCCTTACATAATAATTTTGGGCAGTTGAAAAAAATAAATAAAGGAAAATTACACAGATTAAAGATTTTGGAAAAACCCTGTCCAATTTAGTTTTGTTTAAATAGTGCATTTCATAATGGTTGGACTAAGTGAAAACATTTGTATTTTCTATTCTAATTAGCTACCATTGTTCATGATTTGTTTATTATCACATTTTAAATATTTTTTGTTGTTGTTGTCTTTACAGTAAATTCCTCAATTTATAATTCATTTATGTAAACAAACCCACAGGTTTCTTGTTTAGAGAGGGATTTCCCCACCCCCTCTATTGCCACCATCAAAGTAAAACTGACTAATTTTAATTGAAGGAGGTGTGACTTCGTTGAGCAAAATGCTTCTCAAATAAACTGGACTTTAGACTCATTGTTCTGACATCCCAAAAATAGGATCTAAACAGTCATTTTGGTAAGGACACTAGTCTTGCAAAATGTAGAGACCAGAAATATAAGATAGAACCCATATTTGCTGTTTAGGGGAGTTGGGTATATTTTTCTCAGCTCAGCTACTATATTTGAATTTTTCACATTTATTGTCCAAAAATATACATGGGATTTATTAATTATTCAGTATAAAAATGACTTTCAATAGATGGAAAACACAACTCCAAAATTTAGGGAGAGAGTGTTAGTTTGAAAAACTTCTCAACTCCAACTATAGTTAGAGCTATGCTATTTTAAACAAACTTTAGCAATTTGGTTCAATTCACTACAAATGTTTAGTGCAAATATAGAAATAAATAAATAAACCAAACCAAAACCCAGGGTCATTTACTTAACTGAATTCAGAGAATTTAATTCCAAACTCCTAATCAATAAAAATTGAAAACTGGGGGAAAAAATCCACATGAGCTAGTTTGTTTATTTTGATCTAATACTTGAAATTCCCATTTTAATTCCCATTCTTTTTTTACTTTATCAAATAGTCCTGACATGTCTTAACTAAACTATGAATTCTCCGGAATTTATAAGGGATTTTCGAACTTCAGCTGAAAATGGCTAAATTGATCAGTTATTCACCAACATCCACATTGTATTGGATTAAAATCCGAATGGCAGAATTTAGGCTTATATAACCAAGCTATCAGGGCTATTCACAAAAGTGATCATTCAAAGGAAATTTAATGTGAATTTCAAATTCAAGGTAACATGAGCCAAACTGTAAACATTCTCTAAGCCAGTGAATTGATATAGAAATATATAAAAGGTGCTTAGACAGTGATAAATTATGTCAAACATTTCTTACACTTATGATTCTCTAAGCCGGCTATGCTTCCAGTTTGGCTACTTTGGTCTCATATTTGAAATTCATTTTAAATTCTCACTATGGTCAATAACCTTCTATGTCTATAGCGAAGTTGGTACATTTTCCAGATCCTCTATTTTAACCTGAATTTTGCAATTTGGACTTTAGTTTAGCACAGTTCACCGTTTAATGAATATACCCTTTGGAGAGTTTTTACATTTAAGCTATTTTGGTCTAAAAATGGAAATTTCCAGGGAATTCCCCAAAATGTACTAGTTAGGGAATAACTCAACTAGGGTTCCTTGATTACTGTTGCTTTTGGAGTAAATGTATTAATTGCCAGGGTTATTCACTAAAGTGCGAATCCAACGAGAATTTATAGTGAATTTCAAATTTAAGGCCAAAATAGCCAAACTCAGAAATTTCTCTAAATCAGCTATGCTTTCAGTACAGCTACTTTGGCCTAAAATTTGAAATGCACTTGAATTTACTTTGACTTCTTGATTTAGTGAATAACTCTGTGTAGTGTGACTTGTTGGAATGTAAAAATGGAAAGTAAATGTAACATTTTTGGTTGAAATAGCCCATTTTGAAACATCACATTTTTCACTTTGACTATTTTGGCTCAAACAGTTTTTATTTTGTTGTTGGACAAGTCTTGGACAAGTCTTGCCCTGCGCACCTTGTACAAAGTAAATTAACTGATTTATGCTGGCATCACAAATAAAAATCTTCATAATTGGGTCATTATATTTATTTACTCTAGTACCGCATGAATTCTGCATAGTGCTGGGCAGAACTTTAGTACAGGCATACCCCGCTTTACATACACTCACTTTAAGTACACTCGCGAGTACAGACATACCCGCGAGTGTACGTAAAAGGTGCCTCGCGAGTACAGACCTCCCTGCGCCTCTTCTGTCCGTGAGTGAACAGTAAATGGAAGGTTCTATTCTCGCCCGGAGAAGCTCAGTTCAGTGTCTTTGGAGCAAGAACTTTTCACACCTTCTGACATGGCACAGGTTAATCATCTCAAATTTATAATGTCTACTCCTAGCTTAACATATATATATATATTTTCTGCCCATACATTGTCCATATTCTGCAATCGGCTGCCATCCAGTGAAAGGGTTTACCCTGCCTTTTTCTATATCTATGACTTAGCAGCTTAGCTGCATTAGCCACAATTCTGAGGATTCAAAGTTAAACCATAAATGCTTAAAGTGATGAAGAGGTGTTTCTAAACAAAGTGTGCGAATAAGCTCCTAACAAATACAAAGTGGCCCTGTATTGACAGAAAATGGCCCAGTGGGCAGGTTTATTTTACTTTTCCTCCCAGTTTAAGGTTGTCAGATGAGTAAAACATTAAAGTTAAATGGTACAATCTGGAATGAGATTTTTTTTTTTACTGTTTGTTTTAACTGAATAAAAGCCCATTAGAATCACTAAATAAATCACTGGAAATAAAATCACTGGAAATCTGCAGTTGCAGTATCAGTTATGCCTGTAAATTACTATTACAATGCAGTATATTCATTGGGAAGTGAAAAAAGGTATTGCCTCACTTTAAGTACATTTTCATGTACATACATGCTCTGGTCCCATTGTGTACTTAAAAGTGGGGTATGCCTGCAGTCAGCTTGAGAATGCAGATTTCATAAGTATCCCAGAAAGCACCAGCCCTACAAACACATGACAATATACAGACACATGAATGTTTCTGTCTTGTTTTCTGGGACAGCTGTGAGTCAAACATCATGATGGTAGGCACATAGTTATTGCTGCCCAGCACAATCCACAATCCATAAGAGAAATCCATTAATCACAGTGGAGTCCAGGAGATTCTTGTCATATTTAAACTTGACTTCCGTATACTCCTAAACTGCTGGGTCGCACCATTTAACAGAAATTAAAACGCATGGCTTTCTGGGAAAATATTACCAACGTGAAAATTCGAACCATGATGTAAGGTTACATGTTATTCTTTCCTTCTTACTCATTGGTATTGCATATTATCAATATACAAAATTATGACTAAATAAAGATTGTAAAAATGAAAAAAAAGACATTGTTTTCACATGATTATTCGTCTTTGAATTATTCTCGTCGAACAGGCCTAGAAATCTTTATTATCACAGACTGCATACTGAAACATAGTTGAAACATTTACTTTATTTATATATGTGAAAGCCCAACCAGTGAGTGCTGTACTAATTTGTTTGTTTTACAGTTTCACACTGCAGTCGTACACCAGTCAAAACTTTTTTATGTATGAGGTGCAGGAAGATGACATCACCCGTTAGGCTAGGATTTCCTGCTAGGTAATGTGGAGCAAGATGTGACAGGCCACCAACTATCATGGCTGAAAATTACATTTCAAACACATTTTTGATTATTTACACTGTGATTTTGCTGCCAGTGCATTTCCGCCTCAGCTATAATGTCTGTCGACTAAACAGTGAGCTGTGACCATTTGACAACAAATTTGCAGTATTTTGATCAACCAAACTGGAAATTAAAATTTTTAAATCTTTAAAAATTGTTTTTTTTTCCAAATGTTGCTAATTTGGCCAAATTTTCTGCATCGGTATGAAACTCCTGAATAGTTTATATCACATTTTTAAAATAAACAGATCAGTTATATTCCCATCAATTTTTATGCGCGTTCCAAATCATTTAACTACAAAAAAAATAAGAGAAATTGTATGAAAACAAAAACATTGACAGACCATATTTTTAAAATTCTCCTTTGTCTTTTATATTCTTCGAGTTTAACAATCCGTTCCACATCATGTTAGAATTTTCATGTATAATAACATTGTTTGGAAATGTTTTTTAATTATATGTTACCAAAAAAAAAAATGGAACAAAAACCATCACATTTATTAAAACCATATTTAATTGTTGCCATGGCAACCACAATATCCAAAGCTGGGTCATAAAATGTTACAGGTGAATATAATGAGACTATTAGTCAGTTTAAATCACAAGTTATTTAGGCCAGCGAGCGAGATTAGCAGGTGTGTCTTGTTTCCATTACATCAAATACTAATTAAATGTATATATTTCACTATGGCTAAAAAAAAAAAAAAAAAAAAGCCTTACAGAAATATTTTTTTTTCTTAAAGAAGGGAAGAAACTTGATCCCAAAACAGGAACAGAGATGAATTGTACAAAGGTGTAAAATAGTTCATAAATACAAAAAGAATTTTGAAAAAATAAGCAATTTCATACATTCAATTTATTTCTAAAATTTCAAAAGGACTAAAATATTTTTTTCTTCAGCTTTCGTCCTTTACTCAATTCTAATGTAAATGAAAACAATCCATTATTTGTGGGAACTGATAATAAAAAGAAATTCTGTACGTCAATGTAACTGTTATTTTTAAAATAGTTTTTTTTTACAGTTTCTTCAATACAAAAATAATACTAAATAATAATACTAAAATTTATATTAATTTTTTTTAACTAATAGCAAAAATATAATTGTATATAGGATTTGACAAATAGTTTACAATTATGTTTTTGATAAATATAAAAAGACTGTGTTTGTGGCTCATTTTAAAATGGGGGATTATTTTATATTGTATGAGAGAACGTTATATTATTATTAAAATATTCACAATACATACATAAAACTAAATATTAAAAAAGTGATGTCCCCTGTATCTTAATGGCTTTATTAATATTTATTAGACGTGTGCATTTGGTTTCAAACGAAATACGATTGGTCCGAATTTGGGCGAATGGTCATCCAACTTTTCGAAATCTGAATCACGTATGACCAAATCATGAAACAAACTAAACAAGGAATGAATACGCCATTTGTTTGTTTCATGATTCAGAGTTCCCAAAAAAAATAAAAAAAATGATTCATGGAAAGTAAGATTATTGATAATTAGAGAAGAACCACTAAATGTTGATCTTATTCACAAATCAATTGAGAAGTAACCAAAGGGAAAAAGGAAAAGCAGTAACAAATAAACAAATAAATAAAAAAAATATAGAGTAAATATATAATATATAAATACGGAATAATTTTTTTACCTTCTTTTTTCTCTCCATTTGGTACTAACTTGATCTGCAAACTCAAATATGCAAAAATGCGTGTACTGCAAAATATAAACATAATGTTTATATGTTATGTATATATTTTTCAATACACTGATAGGTGCATTTTCTTGCACCATTTTGGGTCATCCAAACTGTTCTTTGCCAAAATGATTGCATGGACAAAATTAGTCCAACCTCAAATTCCATTTGGTCATATTGAATTGCCTGAAACAATTTATTTTCAGATGAATCAAATTGGGTGAACCAATTTTTTTTGCCATGCACAAGTCTAATGTGTATTATATATTCTTCCTTGTGCAGATCTAAATATATGGGTCCAACAATTTTGTTCTCGAATGGCCATGATGCCTGCTCTTCTGTAGAATTCATTTTACTGATGGTTTGTGGGTGAATTTGATTGGTAGCTGAAAAAGAATCTTGCTCACCCATTTTCAAGTTTTGTCAACTTGACCGCTATACATAGGGAAAAGTAATCCCCTCTTTTCCTTATGGATTTTATGAAAACTAGAGCACTCTAGAAAATCAATAAAAATATACTCTGAACACAGGGTTTATATAGAAGCAGATAAGAACAAGTTTAGTTTTTGTAGCAAAGCTGCGTTACAGCTTCTCCTCTATTATAGTTTTGGACAGCATTATTTCTACATTTCCTAAAGTCTACATGTGTAAATTGCATGCTAGTTGCTGTCAGTTAATAATCTGCATGTGATCCCATAAAACAGGGGTTGCCAACCCAGTAGTCAAGTACCCCCTACCAGTCCAGGATTTCAGAATTACTCTGTTGTGTCTAAAGTGATTTTTTTTTCCTTTTCTAAAAACACCTTAGACACAACTGGGTAATCCCTAAATCCTGCACTGTTAGGAGGTACTTGAGGACTGGGTTGGGAACCACTGCTGTAATACTTATCTCAGTTAGAGTCGGTCATTTTACAAGCTCTAGAACAGAATCTAGATGTCTAAATCCCCAGCAGGTAAAGAGAGAGCAGGCAAGAGAAACTGGAAACACTACTGTTGTGGTTATAGGAGACATTGTGTATTGGGGATACGACAGGTTAATCACAGTTTTCCAATGTGAATGACACTCAAGGCTCCTTCTCCGTTATATAAATTAGTCCGATTTTTAAGGTTCTATACATATGTTCACTGGAACCCAGTAGAATACTTTGTGAAATATGGCAGAATTTGGTATGTCACATGGGCACAATGGAATTAGAACACAGTACCATAAAAATACCTTTGAAATCAAGTATACCTCCATTTTGCCATCAGAATTATATGATTATAGACAAGACTCTCTGACCAAAAAAAAAATTATTGCTCAGAGAAAAATTACACTGATTTAGGCGGCAATGCAAAGAAAATGGAAAGCTATTTGGTAAAAAAGTTTAGCTTAATCCATACTTTAGACTATAAGTTCTCTTTATCATGATACTAAATGACTTATGTCCTATTAGACAGCTCCGCAAAATATGTTGGAGGGTCCTGTTATTTGTCCTATTATACACTTACCTGGTGTACAGCTTTGTGAAATATGCTGGTGCTTAACATCAGTAATAATGACCTGGTATACATTATTTGCTACTTATACATGATTGCTTGTTATCTAAATAAAAATGAGTTCCATGACTCATTTGCTCTTCGGTCAACACTCTGCATGAGCCCCGTGCTACTTTCATTCTTGAATTGTAGTTGGTTTGTCAGGGGAGATCTTCTGAGCTCACAACTGGCCCATAAAACTACTCAATAAATTCATGCTACATACACCACCCAACAGACCTTCCCCTCATCCTCTCATGTTATCATGATGTCACGCATTAAAGAAGAGGAGGAAGGAGGCTGCACAGCAAGCTGGCTTCCATGCTAACTTACAGCAGATTGGATAAAAAAATAAAATCAAGATTGGCCTAAAATAGTGGCTTGATGCTTCTGCTCCCTTGGCACCTACAGTATTTTAGCTTCTTACTACGAATACAACCATACACAAGAGTGGGCACAACTATGGAACCCATCAGCCCACCCAGTGTTTCCTATGGCCAGTTGAGGTCTGTATAGAAAGAAAGAGGAGAAATGAAGAGACAGAGGAGCTGGCCTTATGGGATAAACAATAGCACGGATACAGGGGATGTTAAAGGAAAAAAGCAAAGGAAGAGGGAAGGAAGAATACGCCAGCTTAGAAGGAAGGGGGGTAGAGTAGGCTGACATAGTGGTTAGGGAGGATTGTTAAGGCTGGTACAGATGGAAGACAAATATATAAGACTGGCATAGCTTGAAAGAAGAATATAGAAGGTGGGCATAGATAGAAGGGAGGTTGTATAAGGTCTATATAGAGGGAATGGTGATAGCTAAAGATGGAAGGAAGGATAGAGATGCAAGGAATAGAGGGAAGATGGATAAGGCTGGCATAAATAGCGGTAAAGATGATTTGCATAAAGGGAGAGAATGATGGAGGTGACTCTCATAGAAATAAGAAAACATAGGGCAACTTGGCATAGCAGGATGATATGATATAGGAATTAAATGATTAATGACTGGCATAGATGAAGATACGTACAGAGAAATTATGGTGTTCCAAAACTGCACAATTATTGTATGGCCTGAGTAGACAATTGTTTCCTTTAGTCCATTAAAAAAATCTATTAAAATGGGTTCTTCAGAATATATGCGCAACATATCCTTATAAATCTACCATTCAATTGTTGTTAATATATCAAGGGCTGGGTATATGCACACTAGATGCTTAATTGTTATGGTCTACAGATACAGTCTACACTTTTATTTGGACAATATTGTCTATTATAGATTTTATTGTTTATTCTTTTATTTTTAATTTTAATTGGGAAGATTCTTTCCATTCACAATAAAGTCTCCTTTTTGGATTAACGTATTGGAATAGTGCCATTCCTCCACTGCTGCCTTCCAATTTCTTAAGGAGGAACACCAAGAAGGATGGGGACATCCTATTAAGAGTCCCACTGCGCTGCACATAAGAGCCATATATCATACTGGCTCTAGGCTTCTGAGTAGTATTACTCTGCTGCTGTCTACTATATTTTATTTTTACAGACTATACTATGATGCTTTGTCTTTTTTTCTAGAATCTACAGATGTGTGCTCCACCTATTGTATGTATTATTTGTATTTCTTGTAAGTGGTAGAAGGGGTTTCCACTTAGGTGGTTTGTAGCTGTTTAGCTAACACACACTTTTTTCTCACTGTATATCTATTACTTCTCACTTCACATGGTCTACAGTGCCACCAATATAGTAAATCCACAAGATAACATAGGGCTCACTAAGCTCATTTCAAAACCCAGACAGCAGGTTTACATTTTTTTCTAAAATAATATGCGTACATGTCAGTGTATAATAACAAAAGATGGTAAAGATCATGTTTTGACATTTACAATGTTATTTTAAAATTAATAAACCTTTTTAAAAATACTACAGTCTGTGTACTCTCAAAGTTCACAGAATGTTAAAATAATGTCTGTAAAATATTCAAATAGTTGATAAAATAGTTGTACAATGCATTGTTCTTGGTTTCCTTTATTGTTACTTCTGCTTTCACTAGCTTCCAATGTGTCCTTTTTATGGTCCATAAAGCAGAGCTTGACATTGCCATGTAGCCTATTTTAGCTCACGAATAATTGGAATTGAGTATGAATCATCACAGCTCAAGCTTCTTTGTTAAAATATTGTTCTCTGTTTTTTCATATGCCTCTTTCTTTTCCTACACTATGTATTTTGACCCTCTTCTTCCCAACCTTCTCATCGCTGTCCTATCTCTATTCAAGTGAAACTTTCTCTTTAACTTTCTCTATAGCTCTTTTTTCTTTCTATTAATGAAAATACTCAGTGAGTTAGTGAAAACCTTTTGTTCCACATAGTAATGAGATGGTTCTCACAATACATTTAGCTGGGACCAGTCAAATTGTCTGGCAATAGTCTGCATGTCAGTCAAGACCAGGGGTAGGCAAACTTGGTCACGCCAGGTGTTGTGGACAACATCTCCCCTGATACTTTGCCAGCATTATGGCTGTACGACCATTATGGGATATATAGTACAACATCTGGAGTGCTGAAGCTTAACCACTCCTAGTCTAGACAGAGATGCTAAGGAGCCAAACATGGTAAGTTTAGGCAGAAAAGCCAAGGAACCAAACATGTATGAATAATAATAATAATAATAATAATCATAATAATAATAATGATAACAAACTATTATAGACATTGCTTATGAATACACATTTGATAGACCCCAAAACTTCCTACCTTAATTATCCCACAAGAATACCTAGGATAGCAAGTGGGTACAGAAACAAAGTTTTAAATTAATAACATAACACCAGGTAGAATTTGCTTTGGAAAATGTAAACAAATGCTTGTCCGTGCGTTCATTTCATGAAATATCTCTATAGGTCCCATTAGAAGTGCATTGTAATATGTCTGACACTGGAGATATCAGTTGTGTACTTTTAAAACAAGTCTATTATGAATGCTGCAGCCATGCTCATCTTCCAATCCTCTTGCACCACCCAAACCTTCCCCTTCTGCCAGTCCTTAAAATGGCTTTTCAACAATATATCAATTTAAAATTCTGGTCTTCACTTACAAATCACTTCATAACACAGCTATGTCATCTGAAATTCTTAGATTTCATTGTAAGCTTTTGTAGCAATCTACAATCCCATACATGAAATACATCTTACCCTCATCTCTTATGTCATTGTATTCTACTCCACTTAGAATCTAAGCTTGTTAGAACAGGGCCCTCAGGAACATTTGTTTCTGTATGTCACACTTTTCTTGTGCAACCACTTGTTTGTTAGTCCACCTATTGTACAGAACCGTGGAATCTACTGGTGCTCTATAAATAATAATAATACTAAATAATATAGTATGTCCATTTCTGCACTTCTGTACACGGATGAAGCACTTTGACTGCCCATGACACAGGTGGCGACCATCTGGGATGCACAGTCATGAAATGGTGACAAAATGAGCACATCCAATTAATTTCAGTCTGACCAGTTTAGGACCACAAAATGTCCTAACTTATAGCAATCTAAGCCAGATGTGAGAATCTGCCGGTGATGTGTGAGGCATTTTATATGGCGCATTAAGTACTCCTCTCCACATTGATACATAGCCCTGTTTACTTAATAACCTCAATGCTCATTTCAAGCTCCAATTTAGCTGAAAAATAGCTGTTGATAAATGACTTTTCAAGTGTTTCATGCAGGCACAAATATATTCACACAACAGACTCACAGAGAAATGTTTCTGTGCTGTCATCTCTATATGTTATTTATACCTCACAAATCCACAGAGGATTGCCTAATTAATTTAGCCGCATTTGTCACAGGAAAGTTAGGTCAGTGTGCGAGCTCTGTATGAAAGAAGAGGAGCCATTTTTGGTTTAGTAAACTCTTTGCTCATAAAGAAGTGAAGGAAAATAGCTAAAATTATCAGGTTTTAAATGTAACCATCTTAGCAAGGGCTCACTTGCTGACTGGATTTATTCTCAATCAATACTAAGATGTCAGCATACAATCCTTTATTGCCATAATATAGACACTGGATGTCCAGTTTTCCTTACTATTAGAAGTAGTGATGTCCCGAACAGTTCGCCGGGAACCGTTCGCTGGCGAACATAGCGTGTTCGCGGTCGCGAACACGCGCGATGTTCGGTCCGCCCCCTATTCGTCATGGAGGTGGGAGGGTCTGCTGCTGATTGGCTGGAATGTGTCTGCTGACTGTGAGGTACAGGGTCAAAGTTTACTCAATGGTGACGAATAGGGGGCGGACCGAACATCGCTCATGTTCGCGACCGCGAACACGCTATGTTCGCCGGCGAACGGTTCCCAGCGAACTGTTCAGGACATTACTAATTAGAAGTAATACACAGAAAACCAAAGTAAAATACGGTAAAGCAACATTTTGCTCCTATTACAGACATTCATTGGTGTGTCCCATGGAGTGAACCAAGTGTTTTAGTTCATTATGTTATTATCCGACTTGGAGATGCCACAGATCTTACTGTAACATCCAGACAAGGTCACCCCAGAAGTACCCAACAGGAGATTTGAACCTGGGTGATATATGGTTCTAAGCCTGTGTTCCTACCTCTGCGCCACTTCAGTTCTTGATTTGGCCTGAAACTTAGCCCTGCCATGTCTCCAGCACTGGGGGCTGGACTTACCTGTGACTGCTCCTGTCAATCATGGTCCACCTGTATAGTATGCCTAATCAGCCAGGTATAAAACACTGCCTCTCTCTGAGGGCAGTGTCAGTTCATAGACTCTGGTTCCTGTATTTGTATTCGTGATCCAGTGTTCTCTAGTTGGCTCCTGACCTTGGCTTTCTTATCGTTTATCCTGACTTCTGGCACCCTCTGACCTTTGTCTTACCCACGATTCTCCTGCTTGTGTCTGTACCTGTACTGTGACTTGGAGCATCATCCTGCATAGCCCCCCCGTGCACAGACTCACAGGCCAGGTGAATTCTTACCTGACCACCTTGGCCTGTGTCTAATTGCAAGGGTGAGCACATATCTCTGCATGCCAGACTCCCACTAAGGTAAGCCGTGACAGGAGATTTGTTTCTGGTCAAACTGCACTTTGGCACAATCGGGTGATCGGCCAAAATCCTGATTTCCGAGCTATTCCTTTTAAATTTAGAGTGCCATTCCTTTCAACAAAAAATAAGAAGAGATTGTTTTATTTTGGTGGGAGCAAATGAGTAGCTTAGTTTGCCATGATGTACACGAGATCTGCCCAACCATGTGGACTGTATCAACTGTCCAATCAAGAGACATGGAAAAAATCATTGATGGTTAGGGCACAGCTGGTAAATGTTGTTTCTTCTCACAGATCAAGTGACAATTGACCAATAGAGGGAAATAAGGAGGAGTGTTAAAACAATCTATACTACCAAGCAGGATATTTCCAGACATTTTGATTACAGCCACTGAGGGAGGGAGACCAATAGTGGTATTGGGTATTTTACTTTTGCTGAGCCTGCGTTGGAGTGGGAGAGAGCCTGGGTTATTGATTCTAATGTGAGACTAAATGTAGCTTGCTACTGTATCAAATCAGCTAGCTGCTCCCAGCAATAATTAAAACAACTTTGAGTACAAGTGGGAGATGGTAGATTGCCATTTTGTCATTGATCCTAGTGTGAGACTAGGTTACCAATATACAGTTGTTAAAGGTTTCTTTGTTACCATGATACATCCACATTGGCACTCACACATACTTTGATTAGATAGCCTGCTTATCCATCCTAGTGTGACACTGTTGTTTATGTCGAGTGCAGTGTGGCACTGCTAGCCACTGCCACTTAACACCAACTTGGAATCACAAATTTACAGTTGCTATAGGTTTTTTTGTTAACTGTTTCTAGAAATAAAATCCTTTTTTGGGACTAATATCTACTGCCACCTAACACCAAATTGGAATCACCAATATACAGTTTGACAGGTTTTTATAAATAATAAGGTTGGTACTTGAGGCCTCATTATCTGCTAGCTGACATCTAATTAGCCTCTTCAAAGTTGTTTCTAAGTTTGCAAAAGTATTCTAAAATCTGGTGGTGAAAAAATAAAAATCATTTTGCAGCTCCCCCTTTCTCAAATGCCTTTTATTGTGGTGGTTTCAACTTGCCTGGCTGAGTGTTGTGGTGGGATTATGACTGTACCCTCCACAGATACACCTGTGGGAAACTGATCGGGCATTGTTTTTCCACACTTAAGGACAGTCACTGATATAGGCTATATGATATAGATAATACAGATACTACCTCCAGTCTGGGAAACTCCCCAACAGGAGATAGAAAAGAGGGTTACAGGGGTAGTAAAGGGCATAACCCTTAGACATAGAGCAATTCCAAAATAATGAAGAAAAATCACCCCTCAATGAGAGGCTAAGATTCCTCAAAATCACCACCCCCTATTCAGTGATAAGTATAAAGACTTACAAAAAAATAATAAACTTTATTAGAGAAATAAGAGTCAAAACACACACAAAAAAACCCTAAAAGCTAGGGAGTTAAAATCTAGAGAGACTGCAAAAATAGACCTCCTGGCTAAAGATGACTAAAGGGTACAAATCCCTGACAAAGTAGCAACTGTGTGCACATATAGCTAATCAGTAATAATAGTCATTTCACATAAGTGAGAATCGCAACAAAGTAGCATCTTATGAGCAAACTATATAAATTCCCAGCAGGGAGATGCAGCCTAAAAATTGTCAAAATAGTGCCAGGGAGGCAGCCTATTATGCCCTACTGTAATAAGAGAGGGTGGGTCATAGATTAAGTATACATATTTAATAAAAAATACCTTGTGTACATATGTATGAATTTGTAATCCATGCTAATAAAGTATATACATCCCTGTAACAATATCACCCAAGATAAATGTATATATGTAAGTATACATAGCGTTGAGAGCGTATGGTAGCCCAGGAATGAGAATTACCCCCATGATGGCATACCATTTGCAAAAGTAGACAACCCAAGGTATTGCAAGTGGGGTATGTCCAGTCTTTCTTAGTAGCCACTTAGTCACAAACACTGGCCAAATATTCGATTTTTGCTTTTTTAACACAAAAACAAAAATGAACGCTAACTTTGGCCAGTGTTTGTGACTAAGTGGCTACTAAAAAAGACTAAACATACCCCACTTTCAATACCTTTGGTTGTCTACTTTTTCAAATGGTATGCCATTATGGGGGTAATTCTCATTGCTGGGCTACCACACCGTCTCAAAGGTAACATTACCAATCTGGCAAATTTCTATTTGAAAATGGAACGTTCTATATTTGACCCTGTAACTTTCCAAAACACCATAAAACCTGTTAATGGGGGATACTGTTGTACTCGTGAGACATCGCTGATTACAAATATGTGCATTTTTGTGCAGTAAAACCTAACAGTATTATGACATTCACAGCTAAAATGTCAGACGGAAATACAAATTTAAAAGTAAGCCTTATTTTCTCACATTTTTTGTTAAAAATTTTATTCATAATGAATTATGTTCCATATATGAATAGTTAATGATAAATTAAAGCCCTGTTTCTCCTGAACAAAATGATATATAATAAGTGTGGGTGCATATAATATGAAAGAGGGGAACTACGGGTGAACAGACATATAGCGCAAATTCCAGTTTTTGTTTACGTTTTGTTTTGATCAGAACGTGTACTATTGACTCTGTCCTGAAGGGGTTAAATACCCCAAAACCCCTCCTACCTGTCCATGAGGGGAAGGTTTTATTCTCTATATCACGCCTATCGCGGGAAAAGCGCATGCGCAATAGTATAGCCGAATTGTGCATGCGCAAATAGTGTAACCGAGTTGCGCATGTCCAAGCCTTGCTAGAGATACAAGCACAAAGAGGTTCCTCTAAAACACATCCCCTTAAACCGGGGGAAGAGTATCCACATAATAGTGTCAGGGATCAAAGCTCCAATGTGCTTGTAAGAACAGACTAATTGCGCATGTGCACTGACATAGCCTTGTGAACAGAGTATCAGACAGTTCCATAATTAAAGGTATATAAGAGAATAAAAATAATAAATGATAAATAAAAAAAAATAATAAACAGGGAAGTATTCAACTTCAAATCATAACCAATATAGGTAGTATTATGTTATAATGGATGACAAGTAGAAGGAGAAGAGGGGAAAGGGGCCAAAATCATGCATCCAATCATAAATTATAATAAACAAATTAAATTAAACAGATTACTATTATTTATGATTCAGCATTACATATACCAATCAAATAAATTAAATTAGACTAAACAGAGTGGTATATACAATGCTGAATGGGCGAAGAGGGTAGGGTACCTATCCTGGTGATGAGTGGATGGTAGATATAGCAAGTAGAATCCCATCTTGACCAATTAAATAAATGGGGCAAAAGAAAAACCTTCATTAAGGCCCAAGGGTTGAAGCGTCTTAAGTGTGTATATCCACTTGGATTCCCTCTGCCTTAAAATCTTGTCAAAATCTCCCCGTCTTGGGTTTCTCCTTACTAATTCCAAACCACAAAATTTCAGACTGCTAGGATCGCCCTGATGGTATTCCTTAAGATGTCTTGAAATTGGTGTCTCAAGTCGGTTTCTTGGGGACCTTACATGTTCCATAATTCTTTCCTTGAAGGCCCTAAAAGTTTTGCCTACATATTTCTGTCCACAGGAACAGGACAGCAAATACACCAAAGCTTTGGTGTTACAATTAAAGAAATTTTTAATCATAAATGTGCCCTGTCCTGTGCTGTCATTCAGTCTTTGAGCCCTTGGATATGTATCTGCAGTCTACACACCTACCACAGCCATATATACCACAGGGTGGCGTCCCCAACCAAGTGTCACGTGGCTGTGGTTTAATGGAGAAGTGACTCTGCACCAAAAGGTCCCGGATATTCCGACCTCTTCTGGACGTGATGTCGATTCTTGAACCTAGAACCTCTCTAAGGTGAGCATCATTTAACAAAATAGGCCAGAATCTGTCCAGGGACTTTCTCACTTCAGACCATCCTGAGTCATATGTAGCAATCATATGAATAGTTCCTACTTTCTTCGTTTCAATATTAGCCGGATGGTCACAGAGAAGTTGCTTTCTCTCAGTTTCCAGTGCCCTCTTGTACGCCTTCTTAAGGCAATGGTTCGGATAGCCTTTTTCTTTGTAGTGTGTTCTAAGTTCCCGTGCTTTCAATTTAAAATCCGAAATATTGCTGCAATTTCTCCGAAGGCGAAGGTACTGGCCAACGGGAATACCCTCTTTTAGGGACCTCGGATGACAACTCTCCCAGTGTAAGAGGGAGTTTGTGGCCGTAGGTTTCCTAAACAGGGTAGAATGGAATGTGCCATCCTCATTGATGGAAATAGTCACATCAAGAAAATTGATTGAGCACCCCCCGTATTCATATGTGATATTCATATTGCTTGCTTCACTTCAGGAATAAAAACTACTTGCTTGCTTGCTTCAGGAATAAAAACTACTTCAATAAGTACATTAGTCTTAATTTTTCACCTCATAATAATAGGAAAAAAAAAAAATATATATATATATATTTTAGATATTCCCTAAAGTGAGATTTTAGTAATCAGGGTATACCTCTACACCAAAAGAAGGAGCTGGTGCAGTGAAGCAAGCAATATGAATCAAGGTGTACAACGAAGGTTGTGTGTAGATAATCTTTAGGGCTCCTCTGGTCAAGAAAGAATTTTACATGTTCCATGCCCCTATCATGGGGAATCGATGAATAAAGGGATTCCACATCAAGACTACAGAGGTTAGCCGTAGGGGATAATTTAAGATTCGAAAGTAAATTAAGGGCTTGTTTAGTGTCTTAAAATTTTATCAAAATATAAACTGCCATTTTGATTATCAACCCCTGAGACAATAGGACATCCCGGGGGTGCTTCAAGATTCTTGTGTATCTTGGGCAGGCAGTAGAAGGTTGCTATCTTAGGGTGACGATTAAGGATAAATTCATACTCATCACTCGACAGCAAACATCCACTGCGGCCATCGTCTAGAATCTCCTTGTATTGAGTAAGATAATCATTTGTGGGATCAGATTTAAGGACTCTATATGTCTCTGCATCACCTAAAACATGTTCTACCATTTCAAGGTACCTATCTATATCCATAATCACGACATTGCCCCCCTTATCGGCTGGTTTCATAATAATGCAGGCATCACTTTGAAGTGATTTTAAAGCCTGTTGTTCCATTCTATGGAGGTTATCGTTTGAATGGACATAGAGAGATTTGAGATTAATCTTTTTAATTTCACTTTTGGCTGCTTCTAGAAGCAATTCAATGTTTCGTAAGCCCGCAAAGCTTGGTTTATAGCGATTTTTTTTTTTTTTTTTTTTTTTTTTTTTTTTTAGGTTTCAAACCAGTATGGTTTTCTGTGATGCTTGGGTCATTCTCATCAAGAAGAGACAATAGTCGTCAGGCACTGATAATCCTTGGACGTAAGTCCTAGGTCTCTAGCCCTTTTTTCATTCCGTATGGAATGGAATTTATATAGAGCAATTTTCCGGACAAACAAGTGGAGATCTTTAATCCAACCGAATCTATCAAATGGTGGCGTTGGCACAAACGATAAACCCCTACTTAGAACATTAGCCTGATCTTGGTTAAGTATTCGAGAGGACAAATTAATGACCTGAGACTTAGGTCCTGGTGCCCTGATATTGTCTAGTACTTTTTCCTTCTCCCCCCTCCCCTTGGATTGCAGATCTGGTATCTCGTACGTTGGCTTGGGAACTCCTCCTGGTGGCCCGGGGCTAAAAAATGAACCCCTTTCTTCAAAATCCCTTTTGGGTGAGGGGCCATCGTGGAGGTGGAAGATTGCGGCTGGGGCTCGACTTGATTAGTTTGACTTCCCGCATCTGTCGGAGGAGTCATAATCCGAAGTCAAATAATTGTCTGAAGTATGTCTCATTCTCCAATTAGACAGTTTAGACACTGCTTATTAATTGCTTATTGACTTTTTCCTTTCATTTTTGGATAAATTCCCTATTTTGAAGTTTAAATTCTCTCACTTTCTGTTTTTTTTTTTTTTTTTATCCAGATATATAATCTAATTTTGGCAACTCAGAATTGGCATTAAAAATGCTTGATATTGTGTGGCAATTAGGCAGGCAGTATTGTAGCCATTTTACTTTTGACTGTCAGCATAGTCATCTGTACCATTTTTCCTGCTTTTTTGGCTCTCCGAATTGCCTACCCAAATTTTATGTGGTACTGAAATTTTGCAGAGGTGAAGAGTGGCATGAACTACATTCTGACGCTCCACAAAATGTTTTGTCTAGTTGTTTTGTGAAATCAATATTTTATTTTTGCGAATCAAAAGTTTTTCTATTGAATTCAGGTCAAGGCTTTTACCTGGCCATTCTGGGAGTGAAGTATGATTTTTCCTGAAACCACATTTTGCACACAGCAGCAACATGACATGGAGTTGAAGCCTACGGAAATATATCGGCTATGTTATCCTGGAAAAGATCACATGCAAAAGTCTTTAGTTTTGGTACAAGTATGTTATTGATTATTTTTTTGACTTTTTATGGATGATTTTTGTCTGTCACAGTCTTTTAATTTGTTTGTCACTGCATGATATTATACACCTTTTCCTCTCTTTACCATTTTGGAATTGAATTGACTGAGTCTACAGATACCTTTTGCACAGTTTAGAAACACTTCTTATGGTTAGATTTCCACCTGCTTTTCAAATGATTTTGTGTAGCCTTCATCATGATAGGCTAGCATTTTGCACTGCTTTCTAGGTGACCAGTGAACAAGTTCTAAAAAAAATCTGTGGAAAAACAAATCAGAACTAAAACAGTGGCCTTGGTGACACTCACACAACTGATACATGGGAATTAGAGCTGACCCATCCTAACACCTTATAGGTTCCATGCGGTGTAATAATGACAGCTGACTGGCTCTCAGAACAGTTAGTCTCACTGGTCAATTTCGAGGTAAGGAAATCCGTTTCATAAACAGTTGAGTTTATTTTATTTTTTTCTGGTTGTTTGGCTATAACCTTTCAAAGAATAAAGTCAGTCCAACAAAGCTTGTTGCATTATAGTGAGCTTAAAAGTATCTTTGATATGTAATGTTATGACATTATTTTAAAAAAGAATGATGTTATGGAACAATTTTGTAATTTGAAAAAATAGATTTAAAAAAATGAATGAAAAAGGTCAGTGGGCAAATGATGACCCACTCCCCCTTTCCACCATGAGAAGTCCAAAGCTTTCCCATACATCCAGTCTGTAGCGTTAGTGAATGTCCCTCAACATGGAAAGCTAATACCGACTACATCTCCAGAGGTAGCAGGCGTAGTCACACCACAAGCCTTAGCCAGGCAGGACAAAACCAGAGATTACAACAACCAGCACCACTATCACCACATTTTAGAATTCTTTTTAGAATTTTTTTAATTTACATTTTTTTCCATATTTATCCATATTTAGTTTTTATATAAAAAAAACTCATATATATATATATATATATATATATATATATATATATATATATATATATATATATATATATATATATATATATATATATATATATATATATATATATATATATATATATATATATATATATATATATATATATATACACACAAACAGTGTTTCTTGGCACTCACCATTTCATGTGTATAGTTCAATTCAGCCTGTGTGCAATCCCATGTTGAAAATATATAAACAGAAATAAAGAGATGCACTCCAAGGACTTGGTAGATGAAAAAAGGGGTAGTTTATTCCAATAGGTATAGCATTAAAAAATAGCTGACGTTTCGACCTGTTTGGGTCTTTCTCAAGGACCCGAACGGGTCGACACGTCGGCTATTTTTTAATGCTATACCTATTGGAAATAAACTACCCCTTTTTTCATCTACCAAGGTGTGTGTGTGTGTGTACACTACAGTGTGCACTTTATTTTGATCTGTTTTATTACATACAAAAAACACGAAGAAAAGCACTCTCCACCAATCCTAGAGTGGGGATTATACCACTGCACGCTATTCAGGATCCACTGCATAGACTCTATAACTTGTGAGTGCATTTAAATCCTATTATGCTGTGTTTTTAAAGGGGACCTGAGAATTCTTTGCCTAGAGGCACCTGAGAAATTAATCTGGTTACAAATGACACTTAATTAAGCAAGATTCTGATACATACTGTTTAACAAAACAAATGAATTTACATTTTTGAGATGACCATGTCTCACCTCTTACTGGTGGCAGTTATAATATATGTATTCTAGAAAAGATCTCAGTTGCCCTAAAGGACGCTGATTGTATAAGCTCCCCTAATTAGAGGTTATTTCACACCCTTTATTAAACATGGATTGGCATCAATCAAAACTGAATCTTCAAGACTTTATCTCTACCTCAACAGAACTTGTCTGCTACTGACCGTACTGCAATCCACCTGGCTGTAAGGATTTTACCCCTTGAGGTGTCAATAAAACCTCACGCCCACATCACAAGATGGAAAGCTAAACTGCTGGCTTGAAAGTGAAATTTCTTGTCATTGAATGCTGAAAAATAGTTTGTAATAGCAATAATAACATGTTTGTATCTAAAGCGGCCAGGTAAAAACATGCTTACCTTTAAATCTTGCCCCAGGGCCTCTCTGTCCATCAAATTCACACCTAGTAATTAACCTTAACTGTGAAATCAACCTCTGAACACTCACTAGAGCAAATAATGATACATTTAGTGAAAGGAGAGATCGTGAACATCTAAGATTTGTGCATTATGAGTCATAGGGAATTCTCACATTTTTACAAGGAAATTCAGTTTCTTTTTTTTTATGTTTTGGGGTTACGATGCTACCTCAGGACCAGGATGACTTGCAATCAGTGCCATAATCATGAATTTTCCAAAAAAGTCTTACGAAATTCCATTCATGCTCCAAAGATAAAATAAAGGTCATGAAACAAAGACAATGAAGCTAAAAGTGGTTCTATGACAGAATTGCTGGGGAACAAGAAATTCTATGTTCTGGAATGTCTTATTCAATGTCCAAATGTAATCAGCCATGACATTTTGTAACAGATTATTCAGGTGAGGAAGTTCTGAAATGTCACCCACAGTTCCAAAATCAGAGACTTACAAATAACTTGCAATATACTAGATTATCTTTCCTGCATTGGAGGTACTGAGACTGCGCTTATCAAAGTTACTAACCTAATTGCAGCTAAATCCAAAGGCCTCTACTCCATACTAATTCTTCTTGACCTCTCTGCTGCCTTTGACACCGTTGATCATGCTCTCCTTCTTCACACTCTTCAATCACTCGGTCTCTGTGACTCTCTCCTCGTGGTTTTTATCTTATCTCTCCCAACACTCATTCAGTGTCTCCTTTTTTAATGATACCTCCCCTCGTCCTGTCTCAGCTGGAGTCCCCCAAGGATCTGTCCTTGGTCCCCTTCTATTTTCTATTTATACTGCCTCTCTTGGTATACTTATTACCTCTTTTGGATTCCACTACCACCTGTACGCTGATGACACCCAGATACAGCTCTCCTTACTGGACCTCTCCCATGCCGTCCTGCAACGTGTCACTGCTTGCCTTTCTTCCATCTCAGACAGGATGTCTGTGACGAAAGCACCTTCGTCACTGGTGTTTGGAGGGGCCTGCTTCCCAGCCTCTTAGGCCCATATGTTAACATGGGTCTTAGGACTAGGGACAGGCTTCTTCATGCCTTTTCCCTGCTATGGTTCGGTATTTGGGGTTGCCGAACAAACTGTCGAACAGCCGGACCATCCGCCAGTGGAGTGTGTCCCTCATTTACCTCCCAGGAGCTGTGGTTAACTGCAGTTAATTGACGAATGGCTGGGTGGTCGCCGTTCGTATGGTCGAACACGTGGCGGCGGCCATCTTGTTTAGTCGAACGTGTTCAGCGGTGTTTGGTCGTCGAGTTCATGGAACTCAAATTGGACACGTGATGGCACGAACACCGCTGAACTTTACCTTCTCCAGAACTTCGACGCTTCGACGGGAGTCGAACGGCGTTCGGCAATTCGAACGGCGTTCGGCAATTCGAACGCCACTTTGGCTATTTGCACAAACGGCCCTGTTCGTGCATTCGAATGGAACTTAACTATTGGAAAAAGACCGGCCGCACAGCTAAAATCTGTGGAACTATTTTGGGCAGGAAAGCCATGCTTGCGGTCGTTCAAAAGAGACTTCCATACACACTTGAACCCCATGGAAATTCGACTATGTTCGTGGGATCTGAGCGCTATTCGGATAGCTTGGATCTGAGCGCCCAATATATCTGGGGATATGTCAAATGTGGGGGTTCAGTTCTGTGGAATATAAATTATGTATTTTAATGTGTTTTGTTACAGTTGTAACTTACAGATATTTCTGTACCTGGGGATAATTAAGTTTACTATTGTCTCCTAAGCCAATTATCTCCAGGATAGAAGGGAGGGATTTTACTGTGTATGTGGGAGTGTTACTGTGTTAATTATTGTTCCCATTGGTTTGTGTCCCTTTTGTCCCTGTGTTCCATCAGGTTCAGGGGGTGTGCTTCTGGCCTGAGGATGTGTATAAAAGAAATGCCTTTGTGCTCAATGAACAGATCATCTTGCAACTTTATGATGTTTCGGCTCATGTTTGGGGGATTGGAGAACTACACTCTGGGGATTGCTATAATCACTATACTCCCCAGGGTATGATCACTAAGCTCTGGTAAGAGCTTGTTCCTGCTCTCTGGATTTAAGAGAGGTCTACCTACTGGAAGCTGGACCCTGGTCTTGGGTCCAGAGTGGGTGGAAGACGGTGAGACCTCAACCAAGCTGCGGCAGTTTGTGGGGTCTGCGGTGGTTATGGTGTCTGGTGGAGTGCTTGGAGCCCTCGGGAAGCTCTAGGAGCATCCATCAACGGAAGGTACCCAGTCGGGGTGCCAGGCAATCTGTTACAATGTCCTCCCGCTTTCTGAATTCCGTCTCTCTAAAATTGAGCTCCTTGTCTTTATTCCTCCTAATACTGATTATCCTCTTTTGCTCTCCCTTCAAGTCAGTGGTATCAACATAAGTCTATCCTTGCAAGTGTGCTGTATTGGCGTCATACTT
This sequence comes from Pelobates fuscus, assembly GCF_036172605.1. Taxonomy (NCBI): domain Eukaryota; kingdom Metazoa; phylum Chordata; class Amphibia; order Anura; family Pelobatidae; genus Pelobates; species Pelobates fuscus. The sequence goes on along the minus strand of NC_086325.1, from coordinate 108,403,246 downwards.
TACTCTGACCTCACCTTTGAGCCTCACATCCAGTATGTTGCAAAATCCTGTAGATAGCCCGCATCCGACCCTTTCTTATGCAAGATGCTACCAAGGAGCTGGTCCATGCTCTAGTAATTTCCGCATGGATTATTGTAACCCTCTCCTAATTGGTCTTCCCAAAAGCCGTTTTGCCCCACTACAGTCTGTAATGAATGCTGGTGCCTCTCTAGGAAGCCTTACATTGGCTTCCTGTATCCCATAGGAGTAAATTCAAAGTGCTAACCCATACCTATAAAGCACTGAACGATTCTAGCCCCTCTTATATCTCTTCACAGATCCACAGGTATGCCCCTTCTCAGTCTCTCCGCTCTGCCCGTGACCTTCTCCTGTCCGTTGCACACACCCGATCAGCCAACTTGCGCATGCAGGACTTCTCGAGGGAGGCTCTCTTCCTATGGCATAGCCTGCCTACCGCCATCAGACTCTCCCCTAGTCTTCAATCGTTTAAAAAGTGCCTTAAAACCCATCTCTTTAGGAAGGCTCATGGCCTCCCAGAGTAACCTTAACCTTACATACCTGTCTCTTGCTCTCTCCTAGGGCAGCACTCTACTCTATCCTCCAGTTCAGCTTCACTCCCACCTTATTTGATTGCTATTTCCTGTCCTAATGTGTTTTATACCCCACCTCCTATAGACTGTAAACTCGTTTGAGCAGGGTCCTCTTCAACCTATCGTTCCTGTAAGTTTTCTTGGAATTGTCCTATTTATAGTTAAATCCCCGCTCTCATAATATTGTAAAGTGCTACAAAATCTGTTGGCGCTATATAAATGGCAATACTAATAATAATAATATAGCTGTGGTTAAAGGTAGACTGTTGGTAATTAATTTGTATATGATTTGTTTTCTCCATTTTCTCACGTAAACTTAATGCAGAAAAGACAATATGGAAAAATAGGATTTAAAAGCCGTACAGAGCCATCAAGAGCTTAGGTCAGTCAATACCAAGGCTCTGTCCTTGGTCCCCTTCTATTTTCTCTTTATACTGTCTCTCTTGGCAAACTTATTACATCATTTGGATTCCACTACCACCTGTACGCTGATGACACCCAGCTATCTCTCTAATCCCTGGACCACTCCCCTGCCATCCTGCAACGTGTCACTACTTGCCTTTCTTCTATCTCTGACAGGATGTCCTCCCGCTTTCTGAAACTCAATCTCTCTAAAACTGAGCTCCTTGTCTTTCCTCCTCATAATACTAAACCCCCCTTTTTTTTGCTCTCCCTTCAAGCTTGTGGTATCCACATAAGTCCATCCTTGCAAGCACGCTGTCTTGGTGTCATGCTTGACTCTGGCCTCACCTTTAAGCCTCACATCCAGTATGTTGCCAAATCCTGTAGACTCCATCTTAAAATCATAGCCTGCATCCACCCCTTTCTTACACAAGATGCTACCAAGGAGCTTGTCCATGCTCTAGTAATTTCCTGCATGGATTATTGTAACCCTCTCCTAATTAATCTTCCCAAAAGCCGTATTGCCCTGCTACAGTCTGTAATGAATGCTGCCGCCAGACTGATTTTCCTCTCTAGTCGGTCCTCTTACACCTCACCCCTCTGTCAGTCCTTACATTAAATTCTTTTTTTTTTTTTTTTTATAATACCAGCACTACCATATACTACCTCACTGGTAGTATAGAGGCTTAATACTTTTGCTTGATGCCTAAAACTGAATGTATTACAGTAATGTGAAATTGCACGATTAAAGAGAAGGGTTTTTATGTATAAAATAAGCATCTAAAATCTAAAAGCAATCAATATATTTCATAATGCGATAAAACTATTTATCCAAGCCACAGAGATTAGTTTAAAAAAAAAAACATATATGAGCGTGTTATTAGTGTGAATGTGTGTTATTTGTGTGTATGTACGTGTACCACTGTATGTATGTTAGTGTTTGTATCTGAATGTGTGTCAGTGTGTATCGGTGTGTCTGTGTATCTTTATGAGTGTTAGTGTGTGTAACGGAACGCCTGGCACCCCGACTGGGTACCTTCCACTGATGGATGCTGGGTAGGGGGAGCGACCATGTCCACTCCCAGTGGTGCTGGTTACTGCAGGGACGAGGGACCGACCATCTCCACTACCTGTGATGCTGGTAGGGGAGCAGGGGGTAACTCAGCCAGGTCTTCCCAACTGCACAGTCGGGTGGATTGGGGCCGAATTGAGCTGAGTAAATATTGGTAGTCTTGCTCCAGATACCATTCTTGGGTGACCAGATGGAATAGGTCTGGTCCTAGGTCGACCGCGTTAGGGAGATCCAGCCTGGCTTCACGGTAGTTATTGATGTCCCAGAAGTGGGACTCTGTAGGAGTCCCGAAGTCTGGGTCGTTAAATGTTTCCCAGAACTGGCCAGGGCCATCGTAATCCTTGCCCTCAGGGTTTTCGTAATTGGCCATCTGGGAAACACACTGGACAGTGTACCACCGTAGCGCCTGGTACTTGTCAAACGATACAGTTCCCTCCACACTAGTATCTCGAATTTCTTCACCCACTCCCCAAAGTCCAGAAACACCCGAAAACACCAACATATCCCCACAAATTATACATCCCTGGATAGCTCTGATCTGGGTGATTTTTGGATATGTTTTTCACCCATATCAGGGCTATCCAGAATGTATAAAGGGGATATGTTGTTGTTGTTTTGGGGTGTTTCTGGACTGTGGGTAAAACTGGATATTTTCTGCCTGTGGTAATTGAGTTAGTCCATTGTGTTTGGTAATTGTATCACAGGGAGAGGGGAGGGTTTGTGTACATTAGCTGGGAGTGTCTAACTGTACAATACTGTGTTGATTGGCTCTTGTCCTTTGTGTCCTGTGCTCCACAAGGTCCACGTGGGTGGTAACCTTGGGGGGGGGGGGGAATGTGTATAAAAGAAATAACTTTGTGGTCATTAAAGAGACTTGTTCTACCCTTCATGAAGTTTCAGCTCATGTTTGGGGGATTGGAGAACTACCTACACTCTGGGGATTGCTATAATTCAGTGATGGCAAACCTTTTTGAGCCAGAATGCCCAAACCGCAATACATGCCAACTTTTTTTTTCTTTAAAGTGCCAACACGGCAATTAAACCTGAATACTGAGGTTTAAGTTTAGAAAAAACAACTCGTACAGTTGTCTGAACTAATTAACAACTTTTGTTTTAAAAGAACAAAACAAGAGTTCAATGATACAAATTTTAAATAATGATATAAATACCGTATATACTCGAGTATAAGCCGAGTTTTTCAGCACATTTTTTGTGCTGAAAAACCCTAACTCGGCTTATACTCGAGTCAATAGTCTGTATTATGGCAATTTGCATTGCCATAATACAGACTGGGGTTGTGGGGGCTGCAGAGAGCGTTACTTACCTTTCCTGCAGCTCCTGTCAGCTCCCTCCTCCTCCATGCCGTCCGTTCAGCACCTCGGTCAGCTCCCAGTGTAAGTCTCTCAAGAGCCGCGGCTCTTGCGAGACTTACAGTGGGAGCTGACAGAAGAGCTGACCGGACGGCGCGGAGGAGGAGAGAGCTGACAGGAGCTGCAGGAAAGGTAAGTAACGCTCTCTGCAGCCCTCCTCTCCCCCCACTGAACTACCAATGACACTGGACCACCAGGGAGTAAGAGCCCCCCTCCCTGGCCAGCTAGCAAGCAGGGAGGGGGGACGAAAAAATAAGTGAAATAATAATAAGTAAATAAAAAATAATAAGAAGAAATAATAATGAAAAAAAATATTAAAATAATAAATAAAATAATAAAATTGCCCACCCCCACCACTGCAACACACACACTGCATACATACACACACACTGCATACATACACACACACTGCATACATACACACACACTGCATACATACACACACACTGCATACATACACACACACTGCATACATACACACACACTGCATACATACACACACACTGCATACATACACACACACTGCATACATACACACACACTGCATACATACACACACACTGCATACATATACATACACACACACTGCATACATACACACACACTGCATACATAATACACACTGCACACATACATACACACACTGCACACATACATACACACACTGCACACATACATACACACACTGCACACATACATACACACACTGCACACATACATACACACACTGCACACATACATACACACACTGCACACATACACACACTGCACACATACACACACTGCACTCATACACACACTGCACTCATACACACACTGCACTCATACACACACTGCACTCATACACACACTGCACTCATACACACACTGCACTCATACACACACTGCACTCATACACACACTGCACTCATACACACACTGCACTCATACACACACTGCACTCATACACACACTGCACTCATACACACACTGCACTCATACACACACTGCACTCATACACACACTGCACTCATACACACACTGCACTCATACACACACTGCACTCATACACACACTGCACTCATACACACACTGCACTCATACACACACTGCACTCATACACACACTGCACTCATACACACACTGCACTCATACACACACTGCACTCAGGGAGGGTTGGGGGGTGATGAGGGGGATGAGGGGGATAAAGGTGTTTAAAAAAAAAAAAAAGATGCTAAATCAGTATCCCTCCTTCCCTCCTTCCCCCCTTCTTTCCTATAATGAAGGAGGGAGGTACACAGCAATCCCTGTTGGTCCGGTGGTGGTAAGTACTGCTTTTGGTCGGGAGGCAGGGGGAGGGATCTGTGAAGCAGCTCCCCTGTCCTCCCGCGTGATGCTGTATGGAGCGTTGCCATGCTAACGCGCGGCAACGCTCCACACAGATTGCTCGCGGGAGGACAGGGGAGCTGCTTCACAGATCCCTCCTCCCGACCCGGAAGCAGAGTAGGCACTTGCCATTTTAAGCAGGCAGGTGCCTACTCTGCATTGATGGTGAAACTATGGCCGCGTGCCCACAGAGATTGCCCGGCGTGCCACAGGTTCGCCATCACTGCTATAATTACTATACTCCCCAGAGTAAGCTCTTGTAAGAGCTTGTTCCTGCTCTCTTGATTTAGGAGAGGTCTACCTACTGGAAGCTGGTCCCTGGTCTTGAGCCCAGACTAGGAGGAAGACGGCGAGACCCCAACCAAGCTGCGGCGGTTCGTGGGGTCTGCTGTGGTTTTGGTGTCTAGTGGAGTGCTTGGCACCCTCGGGAAGCACTAGGAGCATCCGTCAATAGAAGGTACCCAGTCGGGGTGCCAGGCAATCCGTTACAGTGTGTTTGTGTCTGTGTATCTGCATGTGTGTCAGTGTGTATATCTGTGCATCTGTATATCTGTGTATCTGCATGTGTGCATGCATGTGTCTGTTTTTACAGAACAGGCTCGTCACAGTTATTTCATTTAGGGCTCTGAAATGTTGATCCCCTTTGGTATTTAATGCAAATACACATGTTGCGTGTTTCAGTAATCATTGCCTTAAAGGTAAGTACCCTTTTGACTCTTCTCTGATTAATTTGCATCAAAAAGAATGATCATCATGAAATGTGTTGCTCTGAAAAGGCTGAATGCTAAGAGGTCATCAGGGAAAATAACAGATTTGACCTATGCTCTCATTTACATTAAGACAGTGATTTCACTCACCTTTATTCACTCTCCCTCATTGCCTTAGGGCAGGTAAACTATTTGCAGTATTTCAAGCGCACTGCATTTTCTGAACGTCTTGCAAATTTTGAAAAGTTTGCTGGTGGGAAAGTATTTAATACATATGTAAATGTATCCATTTGTATGTCAGCGGTCAATGCGACCTTCAATTATAGACCCCGATTTAATATTTTTGGTTAAGCTAACATTTAAAAAATTATATTGATATAATTTTTCATATGTGATATATTTTTTTATATTTTAATATTTTTAAAATAAATAATTTTCAAAGTGTTTTCAAAATATTAATTCATTAAAAAAGATTATCCACAAACATTAAACAGAGGCCATATTTAGCGTTAACAGCATTTTAGAATTGTTGAAGTGTGCACAAAAATCTTCATTATATAACTTCACTTCTTCAGGCTTTAGATGATCAAGGTTCACCTGTTTTTTTCAAGGATTTATATTTGGTTTGCCATCCAACTGTGTGATAAAATCAGAGATGGGTTCTTACTGTGCAGAGTTGAAGAACATGAAACTATTGTTTTTGCTTAACTTTTTAGCGCCAACATATTCTGCAGTAGTTTACAATTACACAGTGACGATATATAACCGCAAGTAATTAACAAAAAAAAAATCATTTTATACTGTACCGCAGTTCTATTACCATCGACACTGTTGATACAATGTCTGTGCACTGTTATTTACGTATGTTTCTTTAATTTTGAAAATCTTCCTCTCAAGATTGACATGATGTACCTATCTCACACTTGACTTTGTCTATATATGTGAGAAATGTTTGTTACTCATATACGCACAATGAAAAAAAAAAAAAAAATCATTTATAGATACAAGAGTTGAAGAGGCCCTTTCTCAAATGAGTTTACACTGAATATATTTTTTCTGATAAATTAATATTTTACAGATTCTCCAGGTGAACACATACTATAGACAATGACACCGAGTACTTCTTTTCATTTGTTCCCCACAATTCCCCCAGAACCATGAAAGGAAAATACAGGAAATAAATACTGTGAATGTCAGCCTTTTGTAACGTGGAATAATCTCCTTATTTTAGAATGCAGTGAACAAGCGAGTTATCAAGCTGTCTTTGAACTGAATCTGAAACAAGAGACTATGGAGAGGTGAAATGATACCACGTGAGACACTCTGCCTCCAATGGATTAAGTGATCTGATGGGAATGAAGGCTACACATTTATAATCTTCTCTGTCAGTACCCTGTAGGAACTTGACATTGATGGTTCCTAACGGCAAGCGCAAAATCTACTTAGGCTGACTTTTTTACAGAAATCGGTAAAGGCTAAAACTATGTATTTGTCATACTCAGGGTGGTTTTGTCAATTCTTCTGGAATATTCATACTTTGTCTGGAATTTTTTTTTATATATCAATGTTGCTATTTTTTCACAAGTTTAATTAGATAGAGGTATCACACCTATCTTTTTCCTCCCCTTCGACAGTTTGCCTTTCTTCTTGTATTCGTTTACCCCATTTCTGTAGAATGTAAGCTTTGTTCAGTTGGCATTACATTAATAATAATAATAATGACCAATCATTTTCTAGCCGGCAAATGCAATCTGTGTGTTAAGTGAATAAATTCTTTATTACTCAAGTTCCATGTAAGTATGTCAAACCTCTAGTATCAATACTTAAAAGAAGCCATCAGGAGATCTTGATTGATACATATCTACCCATGATAGCTACCCATGATATTTCCTTAATCTAGTATTTCCAGAACTTAGGACTTTGAATCCTGGCTAATGATATTATTATTTATTAAGCAGCATATTCTGCAGTGCAGTACAATGTGTGGACAAACAAGTAGTTGCAAAAGGTAGTTGCAAAAAGACTAATTGGATGCGCATGAACTGAAGGTGCTGCCGAATTGTGCTTACATTGTAAGGGGAGCAGAGTGATACAAGAGGTACGGGTAAGATGTATTTCATGTATGGAGTATATATTAAATATATCCCCTGTTGAATACAGTGCTATTGATTGATGTATCGGTGTTCACGCATGTTTACATTTATTCCATTACAGTCTTTATTCCAGGTATTCTACAGTTGTGCAATATTTAAGCGACATATTGAAAGTGTTATTTGGCTTCTCATGCTGTATTAATACTTTATGCATATCTCATCAAAAAGTGTTGTTATGGGATTAGTATGCAATCACCAATTAAAGATTTGCTGAAGTCTGCATTAGAACTGGATATATGCTATAATGCTGGAGTCTATTATACTCATACCGCCCAAGTATGTGAATCATTGACCGGATTAAATGTTGCCATAGGGGGGTAATTAATCCAGTTTGCTGGCTAAAACCTTAGTTCTTTGAATTTTGAAGCTTGCTCCATTTTAATTCCTGCATGCTTTTATTCCAGTTTATTCATCTAAATAGCTTAATATTCCACATGCACAGGTTTTGACTGGCGTACGAGGTCCTACAAAAATGTGGTCTTAATGTGGTGAATATGGTTTCAGCTGTGTCTATCAATAAATGTTAATTCCATTTACATAATTCTACTATTTTCTGTGTGATTGAAGTGAAGTCTAAATAGATGCATTTTGTTGTTATCTAGTGTGGTTGCAAGAAAAATGGTTGAAGTAGATTACTATAGCGAATAAAAAGACGTTCTGTTGCTTAGTTTGATCACACATCTCAGTGTTTTTTCACGATTTCTTGATAGAAAAGTCCTCTTACTTTGTACTCTATGTTCTTTAATTTATTTATCTATGAAGTTGCAGGGGCACATTCACAGTTACATTTCTGTGTTAGATTTTAGCTTTAGAAAATGCACACATACTTTTCCGCAAACACAGATATGCACACTTACAAACATGGATAGAATTTATTCACACTCATGTACACAGATTCATACTTACGCCCAATTGCAGATAATTACACCCATACACAGAAACACACACATAAATATACAACCATGCTAAGATAGATACACATATTCATATATACAATATGGTTGCAGGAATTTGAAGGGGAGGTCATTCATTCAGCACCTGCTACTATACTGAGAAAAAAAAAATAACATATATCGCGCCCAGTCTCAGTATACAAAAGTTATACGTACATAGGTCTTCAAGTAGCTTAACACACCAAACCTCAGAATAAGAAAAAAAAAAGGCAAGATACTAGTGCAATACAGTATGATAAAAATAGTTATTGAGGTTATGGCTTTATGTCTTCCACTCACATTTTATTGGGCTAACTTAGGCTCTGCTGTAATGCGCATGGATGGAACAATCCTCGTCTAAGGATAGGTGGTGGTGAAGTCGACACACGTGCTTCAAATAAGGCGCAGTATACAGTGTATATGTGGAAGTACATACAAGAAGAAAACTCCAATGGTGAAGTAAGTACTTGTAAAATCAAATAAGAATAAGGTAATGTACTTACATTTCCCAGAGCAGAACCACTCTGGTATAAACAGAAAGGGTGGTATAATCCCCACCTAAGGATGTGATGGTACCAGGAAGCAGCAGGTAAATAAAAGGTAAATATCTCTAAAAAAGTTAACTTTTATTTAACCAAAACAAGTATTAAAAACAAAAACAGTATTAAAATACTTTTAAGAGTCCCACTTAACGTGTTTTGCCTTTCCAAGACTTCTTCAGAAGTATGGTTGAATCCTTATAGGGTTCCGATTCATATATGAGGATTTTGATTGCAGATGGCTTCCTGGTGAGTATAATTACGAGCTTCCTGTTACCAGACTGGAATGCACGTGTCACACCGGAAGAGACGCGGCGATAATCCATCATTGGTGATTACAATGGACTTCATGCGTATCGAGTTGGAACACACGCATTGTCACATTGGCACACGCTGTGTTCCAAATGCTAATCCTGTGAATCTCTCTTGTATTAAAAAGTCCAGAGGTGTTGACAATAGTTCTTTCATAAGTCCCACCTCTTACAGAGTGACCCGGTATTCTATTGGTCACACGAGGGGGTGTATCGTCATGGGGGTAAATGACGTGACACTTAGAACTATTCATCTCATATGCCTATAAAGAAGAAATGGCTCAATGGTCATATTAAAAAATTAGATGAATAATACTGATATAAATTAGTGCCACTATAGATAAGGTACACTTGTATATTGTAGTAAACGTATAAATAATATGCAATTTTAGGATACTAATGTATATCATGGGGATGGCGCAACATCACAGGGGGAGTGATGGGCCATACGTGTCCTATGGGTATATGTGTAACTTGCATCTATGAAAAGGAAAGTGGCTAAGCAGCCATTTTAAAACAGGCAAAAGAGTTTTAAAGTGCCTGCTGAGATTATAAAGGTATACCAATAAATACAGATAACTTGAACTTGCAAAATATATAAAATAAAGTAAAAAAGTTCATTGACATTATTATAAAAGAGCTGGTGCATATAATTTGTGGCACGGTGTTGAAATAGTTTAAAATGATGGGAGGGGTTGTATTTAGTAGTTTAATTCCAAAGAAAAATTAAACCTATTGTTGGTTAATGACTAATGATAAGTGTGTACTACAACAAAACAAAACAAAAAAAAACCATATTGCATTTGCAATAAAGAATTCTACAGTTTACTTCTCTGCTTTATTCAAGGCTGGAAATGCTGCTGGAAGGGTAAACAAATAGTCTAAGAAGATTTTAAAAAAACAAAAAACAACGCCCCCTTTTTTTTTTTTAATAATTCTTTATTTTAGGAGTGCAGAGTTGATTTCAGGCATGAACAAAGACTTGTACATTACAATATTTCACAGGAAACAGTATAAGCATAGGAAGTCAAGCGATGCTGCACTTTTTTTTTTGGTTATAGCAAGATAGGTACATTAGTAATACAAGAAATGCTTCAGTAGTGGTATTCAATGTACGTAACAGTTGATTGTCATACTAAACTATGATATGTAGAGTTAGATCTTTTCATATATATAAGCATGCTTAGTGTTTTAGGTCATTCTTTAGGCTAACAAGGGTTAATAACAAGTATAGCTCGATGCTAGTGAAAGTAGCTAGGTCATATACTATGGCGTTGCTTATCCAGGATTACTCCCAGGTTGCTCACCCGAGTAGGCAGGATACATGTTACAAGTACAGGCAGAGTTGGGGAACACATGATTAACACTATGGATTAATACTTTTCTGTTGCAAGTTATGCATGAGTGAAGGTTGGTTAACGATTTCTGCATTTTTAGGGTTCCATTAATGCTAGCAATTTTATGTGTTAAAATGAAAGATTTATGCGGTAAGCTCTTCTCAAAGGCTCAGTATATAAACTTAAACATATTAAGGCCAGGCAGCAATCTACACCCTGGCTGATCAAAAGTTCGTAAGTCTGCACACACTTCAGGAACCGTCGGCATGGTGGGTCCGATGCTTCGTGGGTGGTAGTGGACATATGGTCGGCCAGTGCCTGCTCCAGCATGTCGGTGTGACCTGGTGTTAGTGTCCTTTTAGGCTGAGGTTCTAGCGATGTCTCTCCAGGTGCATCTCTTGAGCTTGCCTCTGTTGGGAATCGGGAGGAGAGTGTCTCCGAGATTAACATTGGGTGTTGCATATTCCGGCGTGTCACTGTGTGGCCCTCTTCGCTCGGCGGCAGGGTCGTGAGTGTGGAGCGGAGTCCCGGCATACTGGTGCATCCACCACTTTGGGTCCGGTAGGCCTCCGCTGCTGCTCGCCTTTCGTACAGGTAGGAAATTGCTTGGTGAGCTGCGATGAAGTGGAGCCGCCAACTCCTCTGACTCCTTGGGCCCGTGCCTGTTTGTTTCACCGGGTGTTCTGAGCTCCGCTGTTATGCGTTCCCTTCTGCTGACTTCGGTGCACGTGGCAGTCGCCATCTTATGTGATGCGGTCGGGCCCTCGAGTGTGATGGTGGTGCCTTTGTGCTCCGGGTGCCATGCCTCCGGGTGAGAACCGGGATCACCCCCCCGGTCCATGGGGGGGACAGGGTCGGGTCCGCCAGGTTCGAGCCCCAGGCTGGGCGCCGTGTGGCAGGATAGTGGTGCGGCGGCCGTCCGCCCCACTCACCGCCGGAGAAGGCCCCAGTTGGGACATCAAAGTTTTCTCCTCCAGGGGACTGCAGCTTGAAAAGCCAGCCTCTCTCTGGCTCCAGGAGGCCTTCTGCTTTGGGCACTGTAGCTGTCAGTCAGCTTTTTGGCGAAAGATATGTTTTTTTTGTCATATTTGGTGCTGTGTAGCAGGAGCTTCTTTTGCCTGCGACCGACCAGCTTGGCGGTCCGGCCCCAGCCCCCAACACCCCATTTTCTGGATGTAGACCTCTTAGTTCTGTCCTAACAAGATTTCTGAGATGGAACTTTGGATTTACAATGGACATTGCCAGCCCGACCAATATAGTGGTGTTTACTTTGCTTGGAGCACTCCTTTAACCCTTTAAGTCCGGAGGGCGTACATTTACGTCCTTTTTAAAGCGGCTCTAAACGCCGCAGGACGTAAATGTACTCCCTCCGGTTTTTATTTACTTACCCGGTCGCCGGCGATCCCACGCCGGCGATCGCGGTTGGGGGGACTCCCAGGGAGCCCCCCGCGGCAACTGCGTCCTCTTCAGCCCCCCCGGGCCATGTGAGAGTGAGGTCCTTGCGAGGACCTCACAATCACATGGCCGGGATAGCTGCCTGGTGCATTGCCAGCAAAGGGACTAACTGTAATGACAGTTAGTCCCCCTGCTGGCTGAAATCAAATAAAAATTAAATAAAATAAGTGTAAAAAAATAAATATATATATATATATATAGAAGGCTTGGCCTGTAATTGTGGGAGGCACTTAAATTCCCTATTTAAACTCAGTGAGCCCCTGCTTACCTGTCTTCGACGATCTCGGAAGTGCTTCAGTGTACTTCCGGTTTGCAGATCCGTAAACGTCAGTATTCCCGCCCGCCGGCAGCCCGGTTCATACGCCCGGTGGCTGTATTCGTGAGTATTCCGCTTCCTGCCTCTCTCGGACGGCATCGGAATCGTAAGTTTAGCCCTGTCGCTCACGGGCTCGCATTCAATCCGCTGCTTTTCTCGGTCAGTGTAACACGTTCAGTTACACTTACACCTCGTAGTCTCTTTCAGCCACAACGGGTTGCCATACGTTTTCGTTCAGGGGGTACGATTATCTTCATTCTGTTCCGTATTCAGGGGATGTGTTCACGTTTTAAGCTAAGTCTTAGTAGTTACGTTTGATATGAAAGGGGTTTAAGCGGTTTAGTAGTGCCCAGTATTCTCAACTTCGGTGTTTAAAGTAGTTATGTGGTCCCCTTAAATGTCATAAATAGCTAAATAGTGTGAATAGGGGGTATGTTGTTCCATTGTGTTAAATGGCTGTTCCTGTCCTGTTTTTGTTGTAGTTCTTACTAGTACTGACACTTTTCGCAAGTGGCCCTTCGCGGGTGTACGTATTCGCAGCTTTGTTAAGAGGTAGGCCTCGGTGTCACCCAGTTCTTGTGTGTATGTTGTAGTTAAATAGTACATATCATAAATAGGTCACGTTTCTTTTCCTTTAGTTCCATTGGTTCCCTGCAGGATTATACTTTATTAGGTCAAGTAAAGTTTCCTTCCTCAGCAGGTATGTTATTGGTGTGTCCTGGCGGGGGGGGGGGGGGGGGGGGGTTCGAGGACTAGTTGTAATTTCTCCCGCCAACTTAGGTATGTTCCCGTGGGCTCTTTGCCTACAAGGTTAGAGGTCCCGCAAGGCATAGGTCAGCCCTTACGTTCCGAGGTTCAGGCCAATCGTCCCAACGCATAGCTATAGCCTTGCTTCAAAATTAGTTAGGGCCTCACCAGTCACGGCCAATCGTATTGCTTATTTTTAGGTCACCGAGAGGCCAACTCCCCGCCACCCACCTCAGTGGCACCAAGGCCCCACGCGCCAAATCATAGTTAGAGCCTCTCATAGCCGCTTGGCAAGTAGTTAGGGCCTCATCTGCCACCAACAAAAGCTAAGCTAATACAATTTCGCCTATGGGCACTAGCCTAGTAAGTGGGGTCCCTCCAGCTTTTTATTTTCAACACTAAACTCGCCCTCTCTGCCCCTTAGAATGTCCAACGCTTCGGTGTTAGAAGACAATCTGTCGGTTTCCAGCACCCCGCTCAGGTCGGGCACGCAGAGAACGCAACCAACCCCTCCAAGTCCAGCTTCCAGCTATCGCTCCTGGACTATCCCTAAGATTACCGCTGAACTTAAAAAGAGAAATATCCCTTATCCGGCTTCAGCTAGGAAGAACGAACTGTTTCGTTTATTGAACTCTACTGAGGATAACGAAAGGCCTGGCCCTAGTTCACAGGTTAACGTACTTAATAGCCTAGCTGAATTACACGCCATGATGGCCTCCCTGGTGTCCTCAGTTGCCACCATCAATAACAGATTGGATAACCTGGAAGCTAATAACGTCCCTTCAGTCCCCGAGATGCCCGGGCCGGTTGTCCAACCCACGCCCGCTCTAGGAGGTAACAGTGACCCTCCACCGGCTAGGAAAGTTTCCAACCTTATTAATCCTATTCACCTGATACCGCAGTCTCTCAGACGTGACATCATAGAGGGAAAGGATGTTAACTTGGCCTCGCTACTGATAGCGGCTCAAGACGTGGTTGAAAACAGGGCATACACGTTTGAGGACCTGTCAGTAGTGATGAGGGCCAGGGACCCTAGGTTGAATAGGAAACTTAACATCCCTGAGTTTGTATTGGCATTTGGCCTATACAGAGACGTTATCTGTACTGCTTTTCCCCTCCGCAGAGAGGAGCTGGATTTGTACCTTCACAAGGTAATAGAGTTGGCTTATAAGTACGGGGGCTTTGCCTTCTACGACTATCACAAGTCGTTCTCCGCTAGGTCAGCCGCTTCGTTGTCCCAGTATAATACAGTCACGGACTGGGGTCAGTTAGATACAGAATTGTTTCTCATGCATTTTGCAGGTCTCAAAACCCCTTCCTGTGCCATTTGCTCATCTGCAGCTCACTCTATTAATTTCTGTCCCGAGAATGTAGCTATCCCCTCTACCAGCAGCGCCAACTCCGATTTCCAGTCAACTTCCAGCCAGAAGGAGGTTAGAGATAAATTAGGCAGGCCCATAGTGTTCTTGGGAAAAGCTCAGGTCTGCAATAATTTTAATGCTGGGGGTTGTAGTTACAGTGCTTGTAGGCTGCTGCATGTGTGCTCGCTTTGTTTCAGGGCACATGCCAAGACGATGTGCCCTAACAAATTGTACCCTAAAAAGGCTTCTACTCCAATAAACATTCCGAGTTTGCAACGTTACCTGGCTAATCATCCTTCTTTACATCTGGTGGAATTTCTCACGTCAGGGTTCACTCACGGGTTTCACACAGGCTTTGTCTCTCTCCCCTCAGGCATCCTGGAGTGCCCCAACCTTCAGTCAGCTCTCACAGACCCCGATACCCTACAAGTTCTCTTACAGAAAGAAGTGGATAACGGCTTCATGATAGGCCCTTTCACTACTCCTCCTTTCTCCTCATGGAGGACGAACCCTCTAGGTATCGCCACTGGGAAGTTTAACAACAAAAAGAGGCTTATTATTGATTTTTCTGCACCACACGCTTCTCCCACACCTAGCCTGAATGCACTAATCCCGTCAGAAGATTTTTCTCTTCAGTACGCTAGAATTGATGATGCCATTCAGGCGATTATTAACTCCGGGAAGGCGGCCTGGTTAAGTAAGTCGGATATTACCAACGCCTTTAAGTTACTTCCCATCCATAAATCACTCTGGCATCTGCACGGAGTTAAGTGGCTAGACAACTACTATTTCGCTACCAGGCTTACTTTCGGCTCCAAAAGTAGCCCCAAGTTATTCGACCTATTCGCCGAAACCTTGACATGGCTTCTCCTTAACTTCTGCAGATGCCCAGTTGTGATACATTATTTAGATGACTTCCTCACCATAGAACCTCACCACTGCACTCCACGCAGCCTTCATCTCTTGCTCACGCTCTTCAAAGATTTAGGTGTCCCCGTAGCCCAGGACAAAACTGAAGGTCCCAAAACCGAAATTACTTTTCTGGGGATTACACTCAATTCTGTCACCATGCACGCCAGCCTACCCCAGGAGAAAGTAGACCGGATTCTATCTTACATTAGCACCTGCATGTCACTAGGCACTTGCACCAGGAAACAGCTACAGTCACTTTTAGGCTCACTTAATTTTGCCATGAGAATAATTCCACAGGGTAGGTCGTTCATTTCCAGGATCCTTTCACTGTTGCACGGTCTCCCTGACGATGACTCCACTACAACCCTAGACGAGTCGGCTATAGCTGACCTGAGAATGTGGCAGCTGTTCCTTTCCTCGTGGAACGGCAGGTCGCTGTTTGTTCCCCCCGTTTCCGACGATTCCCCAGTACTCTGGACTGACGCTTCAGGGGCCTTAGGATATGCGGCCATTTTTGGAGACGAGTGGCTATACGACTCCTGGCCGGTCGAAACCACGTCACTCGAGGGATTCAGTACCACCTCCTCTCTTTTCGAGATCTACCCTATCGTAGCAGCAGCTTACACGTGGGGGGTAGAGTGGAGGGGGCAGTCAGTCAGGTGGTTTTGTGACAACTTAGCTACCTGTAACATAATCAACAAGGGCCGCTCTCAGTCCCTCACGATCATGAACCTAGTCAGGAGACTCACTTGGCTAGCAGCTAATCTCCAGTTCTGCATATCCTGTGTTCACGTCCCAGGTATACAGAATACTGCCGCTGATGCTCTGTCACGCTTCAATTTGCAGGAGTTCTTCAGGCTACATCCTACTGCTTCCCAGCGACCCAGGGTACCTCCAAAGTTCGAAGACCTGGTAATGCATTAAGCTCTCTCCTACATCTGAGCGGCACGCTTGCTCAGGCGGGTTTATCCCTCAACACAAGGAAAGCCTATTACAGAGCTTATGAACTGTTTTTGTGTTTCATTCGTAATTACTGTGTAATAAATGTTTTTTCTGTTGAAACCATGGTTGCTTTCACAACTTTTTGCCACTTTTCTCTTAATCTATCTTACAACACAATCAAACTCTACTTAACGGGAATCCAACACTACATGTTAACCTCCTTTCCCAACAAGTCTCCTTTCCTATCTTCCTACCCTCTTAAAAGTGTCCTCAAAGGCATTCACAACTTGTCAGTACACATACCCACTAAACGCCTTCCCATAGATAGTAAGTTGTTTAAGAATTTGTCCGATGTACTCGACACGTCCCCTTTCGAACATATCACAAACCTCGTTATCAAATCAGCGGCTTATCTAGCCTTTTATGGTTTCTTGAGACCCAAAGAGTTCACTGTAGAGAGAGCTTCTGATTTCAGCTCGTGCCTCCAAAAGAAACACTTAATTAAAAATCTAGATCACTACACTTTGTCCGTTACCCGTACCAAAACAAGCCAAACAGGCCCACCAGTGGAAATTAACTTTTATCCCACGTCAACCAAATGGTGTCCCGTCCGAGTATTGGATAGGCTAGTAGCAGCCCAAGCTAGTTCCGCTCCTGATAGCCCACTTCTAGCTTTACTAGGGAAACCCCTGACCACAAAAATCTTCATGCTTTACATACGCACCCTTTTACTCCGCTTGGGACAAAACCCACGTTCTTTCTCGGGCCATTCTTTTCGCATTGGAGCAGCCACAGCTGCCTCAAGTAATCATGTACCGACACACATAATTAAAAACATGGGGAGGTGGAAATCATCTGCATACAACAGATACATTCCCAATCCAGAGAAAGAGATAAGGCTGGCTTTCTGTGATATGACTAAATGATGTACCGCTTAATAAACGCATTTTGTTTCAATGGTTATTATTTTTGCCCTCTTTTACAGGCCTAACCTTACGTCAGTTTCGGCACACCTCAACTGACTTGCTATTAAGGAACTACTTATTTTTAAACCCTGTTTTCCTTACGTCCTCGGAATGTGCCGTACACAAATAGAAGGCTTGGCCTGTAATTGTGGGAGGCACTTAAATTCCCTATTTAAACTCAGTGAGCCCCTGCTTACCTGTCTTCGACGATCTCGGAAGTGCTTCAGTGTACTTCCGGTTTGCAGATCCGTAAACGTCAGTATTCCCGCCCGCCGGCAGCCCGGTTCATACGCCCGGTGGCTGTATTCGTGAGTATTCCGCTTCCTGCCTCTCTCGGACGGCATCGGAATCGTAAGTTTAGCCCTGTCGCTCACGGGCTCGCATTCAATCCGCTGCTTTTCTCGGTCAGTGTAACACGTTCAGTTACACTTACACCTCGTAGTCTCTTTCAGCCACAACGGGTTGCCATACGTTTTCGTTCAGGGGGTACGATTATCTTCATTCTGTTCCGTATTCAGGGGATGTGTTCACGTTTTAAGCTAAGTCTTAGTAGTTACGTTTGATATGAAAGGGGTTTAAGCGGTTTAGTAGTGCCCAGTATTCTCAACTTCGGTGTTTAAAGTAGTTATGTGGTCCCCTTAAATGTCATAAATAGCTAAATAGTGTGAATAGGGGGTATGTTGTTCCATTGTGTTAAATGGCTGTTCCTGTCCTGTTTTTGTTGTAGTTCTTACTAGTACTGACACTTTTCGCAAGTGGCCCTTCGCGGGTGTACGTATTCGCAGCTTTGTTAAGAGGTAGGCCTCGGTGTCACCCAGTTCTTGTGTGTATGTTGTAGTTAAATAGTACATATCATAAATAGGTCACGTTTCTTTTCCTTTAGTTCCATTGGTTCCCTGCAGGATTATACTTTATTAGGTCAAGTAAAGTTTCCTTCCTCAGCAGGTATGTTATTGGTGTGTCCTGGCGGGGGGGGGGGGGGGGGGGGTTCGAGGACTAGTTGTAATTTCTCCCGCCAACTTAGGTATGTTCCCGTGGGCTCTTTGCCTACAAGGTTAGAGGTCCCGCAAGGCATAGGTCAGCCCTTACGTTCCGAGGTTCAGGCCAATCGTCCCAACGCATAGCTATAGCCTTGCTTCAAAATTAGTTAGGGCCTCACCAGTCACGGCCAATCGTATTGCTTCTTTTTAGGTCACCGAGAGGCCAACTCCCCGCCACCCACCTCAGTGGCACCAAGGCCCCACGCGCCAAATCATAGTTAGAGCCTCTCATAGCCGCTTGGCAAGTAGTTAGGGCCTCATCTGCCACCAACAAAAGCTAAGCTAATACAATTTCGCCTATGGGCACTAGCCTAGTAAGTGGGGTCCCTCCAGCTTTTTATTTTCAACACTAAACTCGCCCTCTCTGCCCCTTAGAATGTCCAACGCTTCGGTGTTAGAAGACAATCTGTCGGTTTCCAGCACCCCGCTCAGGTCGGGCACGCAGAGAACGCAACCAACCCCTCCAAGTCCAGCTTCCAGCTATCGCTCCTGGACTATCCCTAAGATTACCGCTGAACTTAAAAAGAGAAATATCCCTTATCCGGCTTCAGCTAGGAAGAACGAACTGTTTCGTTTATTGAACTCTACTGAGGATAACGAAAGGCCTGGCCCTAGTTCACAGGTTAACGTACTTAATAGCCTAGCTGAATTACACGCCATGATGGCCTCCCTGGTGTCCTCAGTTGCCACCATCAATAACAGATTGGATAACCTGGAAGCTAATAACGTCCCTTCAGTCCCCGAGATGCCCGGGCCGGTTGTCCAACCCACGCCCGCTCTAGGAGGTAACAGTGACCCTCCACCGGCTAGGAAAGTTTCCAACCTTATTAATCCTATTCACCTGATACCGCAGTCTCTCAGACGTGACATCATAGAGGGAAAGGATGTTAACTTGGCCTCGCTACTGATAGCGGCTCAAGACGTGGTTGAAAACAGGGCATACACGTTTGAGGACCTGTCAGTAGTGATGAGGGCCAGGGACCCTAGGTTGAATAGGAAACTTAACATCCCTGAGTTTGTATTGGCATTTGGCCTATACAGAGACGTTATCTGTACTGCTTTTCCCCTCCGCAGAGAGGAGCTGGATTTGTACCTTCACAAGGTAATAGAGTTGGCTTATAAGTACGGGGGCTTTGCCTTCTACGACTATCACAAGTCGTTCTCCGCTAGGTCAGCCGCTTCGTTGTCCCAGTATAATACAGTCACGGACTGGGGTCAGTTAGATACAGAATTGTTTCTCATGCATTTTGCAGGTCTCAAAACCCCTTCCTGTGCCATTTGCTCATCTGCAGCTCACTCTATTAATTTCTGTCCCGAGAATGTAGCTATCCCCTCTACCAGCAGCGCCAACTCCGATTTCCAGTCAACTTCCAGCCAGAAGGAGGTTAGAGATAAATTAGGCAGGCCCATAGTGTTCTTGGGAAAAGCTCAGGTCTGCAATAATTTTAATGCTGGGGGTTGTAGTTACAGTGCTTGTAGGCTGCTGCATGTGTGCTCGCTTTGTTTCAGGGCACATGCCAAGACGATGTGCCCTAACAAATTGTACCCTAAAAAGGCTTCTACTCCAATAAACATTCCGAGTTTGCAACGTTACCTGGCTAATCATCCTTCTTTACATCTGGTGGAATTTCTCACGTCAGGGTTCACTCACGGGTTTCACACAGGCTTTGTCTCTCTCCCCTCAGGCATCCTGGAGTGCCCCAACCTTCAGTCAGCTCTCACAGACCCCGATACCCTACAAGTTCTCTTACAGAAAGAAGTGGATAACGGCTTCATGATAGGCCCTTTCACTACTCCTCCTTTCTCCTCATGGAGGACGAACCCTCTAGGTATCGCCACTGGGAAGTTTAACAACAAAAAGAGGCTTATTATTGATTTTTCTGCACCACACGCTTCTCCCACACCTAGCCTGAATGCACTAATCCCGTCAGAAGATTTTTCTCTTCAGTACGCTAGAATTGATGATGCCATTCAGGCGATTATTAACTCCGGGAAGGCGGCCTGGTTAAGTAAGTCGGATATTACCAACGCCTTTAAGTTACTTCCCATCCATAAATCACTCTGGCATCTGCACGGAGTTAAGTGGCTAGACAACTACTATTTCGCTACCAGGCTTACTTTCGGCTCCAAAAGTAGCCCCAAGTTATTCGACCTATTCGCCGAAACCTTGACATGGCTTCTCCTTAACTTCTGCAGATGCCCAGTTGTGATACATTATTTAGATGACTTCCTCACCATAGAACCTCACCACTGCACTCCACGCAGCCTTCATCTCTTGCTCACGCTCTTCAAAGATTTAGGTGTCCCCGTAGCCCAGGACAAAACTGAAGGTCCCAAAACCGAAATTACTTTTCTGGGGATTACACTCAATTCTGTCACCATGCACGCCAGCCTACCCCAGGAGAAAGTAGACCGGATTCTATCTTACATTAGCACCTGCATGTCACTAGGCACTTGCACCAGGAAACAGCTACAGTCACTTTTAGGCTCACTTAATTTTGCCATGAGAATAATTCCACAGGGTAGGTCGTTCATTTCCAGGATCCTTTCACTGTTGCACGGTCTCCCTGACGATGACTCCACTACAACCCTAGACGAGTCGGCTATAGCTGACCTGAGAATGTGGCAGCTGTTCCTTTCCTCGTGGAACGGCAGGTCGCTGTTTGTTCCCCCCGTTTCCGACGATTCCCCAGTACTCTGGACTGACGCTTCAGGGGCCTTAGGATATGCGGCCATTTTTGGAGACGAGTGGCTATACGACTCCTGGCCGGTCGAAACCACGTCACTCGAGGGATTCAGTACCACCTCCTCTCTTTTCGAGATCTACCCTATCGTAGCAGCAGCTTACACGTGGGGGGTAGAGTGGAGGGGGCAGTCAGTCAGGTGTTTTTGTGACAACTTAGCTACCTGTAACATAATCAACAAGGGCCGCTCTCAGTCCCTCACGATCATGAACCTAGTCAGGAGACTCACTTGGCTAGCAGCTAATCTCCAGTTCTGCATATCCTGTGTTCACGTCCCAGGTATACAGAATACTGCCGCTGATGCTCTGTCACGCTTCAATTTGCAGGAGTTCTTCAGGCTACATCCTACTGCTTCCCAGCGACCCAGGGTACCTCCAAAGTTCGAAGACCTGGTAATGCATTAAGCTCTCTCCTACATCTGAGCGGCACGCTTGCTCAGGCGGGTTTATCCCTCAACACAAGGAAAGCCTATTACAGAGCTTATGAACTGTTTTTGTGTTTCATTCGTAATTACTGTGTAATAAATGTTTTTTCTGTTGAAACCATGGTTGCTTTCACAACTTTTTGCCACTTTTCTCTTAATCTATCTTACAACACAATCAAACTCTACTTAACGGGAATCCAACACTACATGTTAACCTCCTTTCCCAACAAGTCTCCTTTCCTATCTTCCTACCCTCTTAAAAGTGTCCTCAAAGGCATTCACAACTTGTCAGTACACATACCCACTAAACGCCTTCCCATAGATAGTAAGTTGTTTAAGAATTTGTCCGATGTACTCGACACGTCCCCTTTCGAACATATCACAAACCTCGTTATCAAATCAGCGGCTTATCTAGCCTTTTATGGTTTCTTGAGACCCAAAGAGTTCACTGTAGAGAGAGCTTCTGATTTCAGCTCGTGCCTCCAAAAGAAACACTTAATTAAAAATCTAGATCACTACACTTTGTCCGTTACCCGTACCAAAACAAGCCAAACAGGCCCACCAGTGGAAATTAACTTTTATCCCACGTCAACCAAATGGTGTCCCGTCCGAGTATTGGATAGGCTAGTAGCAGCCCAAGCTAGTTCCGCTCCTGATAGCCCACTTCTAGCTTTACTAGGGAAACCCCTGACCACAAAAATCTTCATGCTTTACATACGCACCCTTTTACTCCGCTTGGGACAAAACCCACGTTCTTTCTCGGGCCATTCTTTTCGCATTGGAGCAGCCACAGCTGCCTCAAGTAATCATGTACCGACACACATAATTAAAAACATGGGGAGGTGGAAATCATCTGCATACAACAGATACATTCCCAATCCAGAGAAAGAGATAAGGCTGGCTTTCTGTGATATGACTAAATGATGTACCGCTTAATAAACGCATTTTGTTTCAATGGTTATTATTTTTGCCCTCTTTTACAGGCCTAACCTTACGTCAGTTTCGGCACACCTCAACTGACTTGCTATTAAGGAACTACTTATTTTTAAACCCTGTTTTCCTTACGTCCTCGGAATGTGCCGTACACAAATAGAAGGCTTGGCCTGTAATTGTGGGAGGCACTTAAATTCCCTATTTAAACTCAGTGAGCCCCTGCTTACCTGTCTTCGACGATCTCGGAAGTGCCCCTCCCACCGCACCCTCAATTTTATCATATTCCTAGGTGGGCCCTCTTTTACAGGCCTAACCTTACGTCAGTTTCGGCACACCTCAACTGACTTGCTATTAAGGAACTACTTATTTTTAAACCCTGTTTTCCTTACGTCCTCGGAATGTGCCGTACACAAATATATATATGTATATATATACACATATACATACACACACATACACTGTCTAGGTGTATTTTAATATTAATATATATATATTAATATCAAATTACACGTAGACTGATACTGATTAAATATATATATAATTATTGTTATATATATATTTATATATAATATAAAAAAATATGTAAATACGTAAAACTATTTTTTTAAAAAAATTGAAAATAAAATATAAAAAAATATATAGATGTGTTTTATTTCGTTCTAACTGTATTGTGATATTAATATATATCTATTTATATCAAAATACACGTAGAACAAAATAATATATATATCTATATACATAAATATATACAAATATATATCACTATATATATATATATACCTATATATAAATAAAAATATTTTTAAAAAATTATATATATATATATATATATATATATATATATATACGTATATATACATATATTAATTCTACACATATATTTATGTAATAATTTTACATAATTAGGTATCCTAATTAATTACAATTAGCGGGACCTGCCTGACAACCATAAAACCTGTACATGGGGGGTACTGTTTTACTCGGGAGACTTCGCTGAACACAAATATTAGTGTTTCAAAACAGTAAAATGTATTACAACGATGATATCGCCAGTAAAAGTGAAGTTTTTTTGCATTTTTCACGCACAAACAGCACTTACACGGACGATATTATTGCTGCAATACTTTTTACTGTTTTGAAACACAAATATTTGTGTTCAGCGAAGTCTCCCGAGTACAACAGTACCCCTCATGTACAGGTTTTATGGTGTTTTCAAAAATTACAGCGTCAAATATAAGGCTTGTGTTTCATTTTTTTCACATTAAAATTCGCCAGATTGCTTACGTTGCCTTTATGACCCCATGGTAGCCCAAGAATGAAAATTACCCCTATGATGGCGTACTATTTGCAATAGTAGACAACCCAAGGTATTGCAAATGGGGTATGTCCAGTCGTTTTTAGTAGCCACTTAGTCACAAACACTGGCCAAAATTGGCGTTTTTTGCATTTTTCACACAAACAAATACTAACGCTAACTTTGGCCAGTGTTTGTGACCAAATGGCTACTAAAAAAGACTGGACATACCCCATTTGCAATACCTTGGGTTGTCTACTATTGCAAATGGTATGCCATTATGGGTGTAAATTTATTTCCTGGGCTACTATACAGTCTCAAAGACAACGTAACCAATCTGGCGAATTTTAATTTCAAATGTAACACGCTATATTTGACCCTGTAACTTCCCAAAACACCATAAAACCTGCACATAGGGGGTACTGTTTTACACGTGAGACTTTGCTGAATACAAATATGTGTATTTTATTGCAGTAAAAGCAAACAGTATTATGACATTGACAGTTAAAATGTCATGTAGAACTAAAAAAATAAAAAAAATCTTATTTTCTCCCATTTTTTTCATATTAAATTATGTTTCATAGCTAAATATTTGATATTAAATGAAAGCCCTGTTTCCCCTGAATAAAATGATATATAATAAGGGGGGGTGCATTTAATATGAAAGAGGTGAATTACGGTTGGACAGACATATAGCGCAGGTTTTGTTTACATTTTGTTTCGTTCACAACTTGTACATTTGGCTGCGGTCTTAAGGGGTTAAAGGGACTCTCCAGTGCCAGGAAAACAAACCCGTTTTCCTTGCACTGCAGAATCCTGCAGTGCCCCCATCCCATGTTGCTGACCGGGTTAAAAGCCTTCAGTGACTTACTTGAATCTAGCGTGATGTCCCTCTGCGCTGGGTCAGGCTCCGCCTATGTTCCTCCTCCGCCAACGTCAGCCGGCGGGGGAGTCCATATGTGCATGAACGGCAATGGCCGTGCGCGCATTAGACCTCCCTATAGGAGGTCACCTATGGGGATTCCTGTGACGCTGGAGGTCCTCAAGCATAGCGTGAGGAAGTCCAGCGCCGTTTAAAACAGCCACTAGAGGAAGACTTAACCCTGCAAGGTAATTATTGCAGTTTATAAAAAACGGCAGTGATTACACTTGCAGAGTTAAGGGTGATGGGAGAAGGCAACTAGACCACTCCAATGGGCAGAAGTGGTCTGGGTGCCTGGAGTGTCCCTTTAAGGTAATTTTGTGCTGGTTGTTGATCATATTGACTGTTTTATTGGCCTTAGCTTTCTAAAAGATTTACCCCAAAGTGTTGGCTAAAAAGTGCTCTACGTGCTAATGCATATTGTCTTGAAGGAAGAGAACAGCAATCTTGCAACTTGTGAGTCCATGTTCCTGAAGAAGCTGATATTGGTGCAGCCCTAGTTTATGATTTCTAAAAGGTGAAAAAAAACACATACAGAAATAATCAAGGTGGCAGAAGGTCACTGGTTATATTTTTGTTCAATGTAGATATTGCACAAACCTTGTATCGTTTTAGGCAATCATCACTAGGCAACCAAGGAAACGCCACAGAATTTGTGGAATGCAAAAAATGCAGTGGAATGAATTTAAGCAGTTCCTTTTTATTAAAAATCCACACAAGCCATTTGCATTTGGTTTGATAAGACTGTTCATGCTTTTGTTTCTTTGTTTCCTGTTTTAATTTGGTACCCTGGCACCTGTGATGTTGCTTAGCAACCGGAATGTGCTGTATTTTTATTAAAGTTGGCTTCAGTAAAATCCATCCAATCATTTTACACACTAGAACAAATACATATGTGTAATTTTAATGCATTTGAAAATCTATTTTTTTTTTCTCTCAATTTAGGAATTAGTTAGACTGTTTTGTATGTGGTTAACAGAATCCAAACGTTTGGAGGAGCTCGAGTTAGACAAACTTCCTCATATATTTCATTTAGGGATGTGGGTGGCCTTTTACACCAGGAACAAAAATTAAACACATCTGGTTGCCCCAATTTCTAGCCACTAAAGAGAACAAATTATTTCCTACATGGGATAACATATTGTCTTATGCTATAAGCAATGTTCATGGCAGAACATCTCACACTCAACACCATCCATCAACTATAATACACTTTTGTTATACTTGGAAGAAGATCCCACGCTAATTTTATTTAAAACTTTTGACATTTAAGCAGCGGGTGGGTAAGAAAAAAAAAAAGCAAACATAAATTTTAAAAAGCAATGATTAAGTAGTACACAGAGATATTTCGACAGTCCCACATCCCATTTTCTTAACAAAATGGATTCACACTAAACATTTATGTGCTGTAACCTTCTTGGCAAAGAACTCTATTGCATGACCCATTCCCTGCTGTTACATGTGTGACGCTGACTGAGTGTTTGGTCTCTCACATTCTCCTTTAAAAAAAAAAAAAAAAACAGGTCCAAGTAATTATCCTCTTAACAATTTGACTTGCTCACATGCTGTCCTCTTTCTCCCCCAAGCAGGTTCTAGGAATGTTGAATTCTGCCAAATACAATATTTTCCTGAAATTCTGTCTGAGTTAAGACCCCAATTGTGGTAGAGAATGGATGAGTTTATTTCATTAAGCGTATAATTCCCAGACACATCATAACACTTTGTCTTCAGCTTCTCCACATGACAAAAATATATATGCAATGGTAAAAGGAGATGATGAAAAAAATGAGCCCAATGGCCCTTATACATGTGACGAACCACTCTATCATCCACCTTTAACATTGCAGTATTACCTTATTTGACTCCTGATTTTGTAGTGAGAGTCGAGATTTGTAAATAGCTGCTAAACAAACCAAGCCATGGACTTATGTAGACAATATGTGCATAACCTCATACCCTGTTCTTAAGGCTTATTAATGATTTAGACTCACAAAGCTTTGTGGTCAAGGATTCAGGTAACCAGTAACAGGTCTACATGTTGTCTGGTAATGAAACCATATTCCAGGCGAACTCTGTACATCTTTGGTCCCAAAAATTCAACAATTGTGACGGGAAGCCACCGAATGTTGGAGTATCCATAAGATTGGGTCCAGACCTCTTGGTGGACTCCAAAAATGTGAGACTCTTTGGAGATGACCATCTTTTCTTGGGAGTGCAATACATGGTCATGAACAGTTTTAGGATGAAGCATGTCAAAAGCAGTCCATGGCCGTTGGCTTAGAAGAAGCTCAGCTGGTGTAGCATATGATGTTGTTCAGTAAGCAAAGAGCAAAGAGTCTGACTTCTGAGGAGATATGGACCTCTGGCTAGTTAAAACCACTGTGGCCTTGAAGTAGTTCTTGAAAGTTGGCACAAAGCATTCTGCTTGACCACTGGTCGCTGGGTGGTAAGGCGCAGTTAACTTGCTCATGAATTGGGCCCCATTATCTGTGACAATCTCCCTGGGATAACCAAATGTGGCAAAAATGTGCAATAATTTGGCAATCGTGGCTTTTGCAGTTGGCTGGGTTATCTGAATGACCTCAGGCCATTTTGAGTGCCCGTCAATTAGAATCAAGAAGGTTTGCCCTTTCATCAGACCTGCAAAATCCAAGTGAAGGTGAAACCAAGAAGCCGTGGTAGGTATATGCGTCAAGGAACATGGCATAGAGTTAAAAATGGGCTGCAGATGTCTGGGAGATCCCTTTGTCTGGGCTAAAGATCTGAAGTAGAGGTTTATGATCTGTTAATATGGTGAACTGTGTACTGGAGAGGTAAAGGTGAAAGCTCTGTATCGCCCATATCAATGCAAGTGCCTCTTTATCAAGAGGATCTTGAGGCGAAGGCCACTGGTTTCTCACAACCATCTGGTAGGAGGTGTGAAAGAACAACACCCAGACCATAAGGGGAGGCTTTGCAAGCCAAAGTGAGAGGCTTCTAGAGGTCATAGTGTACAAGCATACGTGAGGCCAACAGTTTATGTTTGGAGACCTCAAAAGCTTGTTGGTGTTCTGCTTACCACTCCCATCTGGAGTGTTTCTTTAGAAGCTTATGCAGTGGGAACATTTGTGAGCCATGTCTGGGAGAAATTTATTATAGTAGTTGAGGAGGCCAAGGTACAATCGTAGTTGTTGGACATTTGTTGGGGCTGGCGTTTTGATTATAGTGTCGACCTTGGCTTCAGTGGTGTGTATGTCCTCAGCATCTACTAGGTGGCCGCAAAACGTCAATTTGGGCAACATGAATTTGCATTTTGCTAAGTTCACCTTGAAACCATGCTCCTGAAGTCTTTGTAAAACCTGTTGTATGTTCTGCTGGTGTTCTTGGTACGTACAACCAGTGCTGCGCATGTCATCTAATAGACACTATGTGAAGGGAATGTCTGTTAAGATTGCATCCATATTCCTCTGCCAGATGACCGGTGTGGATGCTGTGCCAAACACCATACGGTTTTGTTTTTACAAGCCCTTGTGAGTGTTAATGGTGAGGTATTTTCGGGAAGAAGGCTGGACCTCAAACAGTAGGTAGGTTTGTCAGAGATCAAACCTAGTGAAGTTCTGTCCCCCAGCAAGTGAGGCGAAGATGTCATCTACTGTGGGTAGAGGATACTGGTCTACATTCAGTTGAGTATTCAGTACCATGCGAAGATCCTCACAGATGCACATGTCCCCATTTGATTTATTTTGGCACAATAGGTGATGCCCATTCACTGTACTCTACCTTGGAAATGACGCCCTGTACTTCTAGCCGAATGAGTTTAGCTTCCATTCCTGCTCGAAGGGCAAATGGTACTGTCCGGGCTTTAAAGAATCTAGGATGGACATATGGTTTCAGCTTGAGCTTCACACACTTATTTTAGTTTTTCCACAACTGGTCCTTAAAAACCTGAGGAAACCTCTGTCTCAAGGATTCCATTCATCCATCATTCTGTCCTGATGGGACTGTAAAGTTGTTGCAAGGATTTTTGATGATGTCTGGCATTCCCAGATAAGCAATCCAATCTCTACCGAGGTGGTCCTCCATGTTTAAAAATATATATTGGTAGTCTCTTTGTCGGACCCTTGTATGATACCTGTACCTTTGCACAACCAAGTAGGTGGATGACTTGCATGGAACATGTTTGCAGCTTGATTGGGGTTGGGCGGATAGTTGCCTGTATGTGTAGTTGTCTCCAGTGTTTTTGTGTGAAAACTGAAACTGAAACTCCTGTATCAACATCTATCTTTAATGCCTATCCTTCAATGGTTACTTCTACTGTCATTGCAGGGTTTAAAGAATGTAGGCAATGTATAGTTATTCTGTGTAATGGTTCATCGTTGTCTGACTCAGATGAAGAGGTAGGTTTCACTATTCAGTACCAGCACAAACTTGTCCCTCCTGGCTGTGGGTAGGTACAGGTGGAACACGTGGAGGTCAGTTTGCGATTGGCCAACACATATGCCTTAATATCTTCCCCTGATTGCTGCTGCCGTTAATAAAAGTGAAATCTTTCTGCAATTTCCAGTGGAGTGGGCTGGAAATGATCCTCTTATAGTTTTAGCAGTTCCACCAGTGTTTTGTTTGCTGGTTTATCAGGGTACAGAGGGTCTCTTACAGTGTCATATGTTTTAGTTCCTACCAGTGTCAGGAATAGAGCTACCTGCCGTTCAGGGGGTATGATGTTTGCACTGAAGTACTGCTCTAATTCTTCAGTTCAGGAGCTCCAGGAGCTCTGCTCCCCATCAAAGTCACACAATGTGCCTATCAGTTCCATGCCCTGGCTGGCTCCTATGTAGATGGCTGCTCTGTGGATGGCAAGGTGTGGTGATTACCTCTTGTTATTCTCTAGTGCAGGCTGGGTAGGGCCTTTGTACATCCCATCCTCATCGCTACTGTTATGTAACCACATGAGGCCAGTAGTTACATACAACCTTGCTTTATTACTGAACATTTACTGTATACTCAGGTTTACTATAACTGACAGGAACACAGGAGTAAAACATCCTCTGTAGCAGTACTGCATCCCACTCACTGATTTAAGATAGGTGTCATGCTCTCTCACAGGGGTGGAGCCACTAGTTAAAGTGAAAGGGAAGTATCCTACATTCCAGGTATAACATCATGAAGCCTTGGATAGGACCAACACGCTGGACCATGCTGCACCAAAGAAAGCAGAAGGCACTCCTGCCGATCATGTGGATTCTTTTTTTTTTTTATTCTTTTTTTTTTGGTGTGTCGTTACATTGCTCTTTGGTGTTTAAAGATGCAAAACATAGTACATACATTTTACTTTCGAGTACAAGTACACATTGTGTAATGCGGTTCGTACAATATTGTAGCAGACTGGACCCTGCACCAGAGTCTGCCCCAGTTTCCTGGAGGGGACTGCTTGCTCGCCTCCTGCCCAGTGATTATGGTCCCGGGAAGATGGGACCCTTTAAAGAACTGCATTTGGACATATTGTACTTTATTGTACTGTGCTGGCCTTTTAACAACAGTGAAGGGAAATACTAAAACTTTTTGGACACTTCCTCTTCCCCTCCCCCGGATCCATTGTTCTCCAGCAGGGTGTTGTCCCAGGGACACTGCCAAACCAGTGGGAACTGGTTTGAAAAGGAAAAGCCATGCTTGCAAGTGAAAACAAAGGCCTTCAACCTAACTGTTAAACCCCTGAACCTATTCAAGTGGATATGTTTGTCTCCAAGTTATACTGGTTAAAATAATATAAGTTTTATGTATGTACGATGTTAACTCACAAAGTTATACAAATTTATAAAAAGTGTAACTTTTCAGCTTGGAGATAATTGAGTAGATACAGTAATTGGTTCAATTATCTCCTAAGCAGAAGGGAGGAATATGCTGGGTGTGTTTCTATTGTCCCATTGTGTCTGATTGGCCGCTGTACTTGCATTGTATGAGTTGTAATGTGTTTATTAGTTGTTCTGCAAAACCCTGTGGGCTGTAATGTGTTTGGGGATTGGGAATAAAAGAGGCTGTATGGGCCAGTACAGGGAGTTCCTGCTTAACCCTCAAAGTGAAGTGTCATCTCATTCTTGGGGGAGGATTTATTATATGCTGTTTCAGTTTGACTGCTAGGAGTGAAAACCTATTTGTATGGTTCCTATTCAACTGTCTACAGCATTCAGAGGCTTGAGAGGATTCATATGCTTCTCCGATACGGTGATTGTAGTGTCTGCCAGAGTGCTTGGAGTCCTCAGGAAAAGCTAGGAGCATCCTTTAACGGAGGTACCCAGTCGGGGTGCCAGGCGATCCGTTACATTGGTGGCAAGCGGTGGGATGGCGTCCTGGTGTGAGAGGAACGACACCCTAGAGACACAGGAATCAATATGGAGCGACATCGAGCCAGCGAGTCCTTGGACAACGCTCGAGGTAACAGAGGAGTTTAACCAGAGGTTACAGAACCTCTTGGCCACACTGGATAAGCCGATAACAGAGGCAGCCAGGATGACATGCAGAGAGCAAGCCCGACAAGAGATGTGGGAAGAAACTCTGGAGGGTGTCCAGCGTTGGCGAGGTGAGCGCCTCCCCAGCGAGGAGCAACGACTACAAGCTACATGCCTACATGCCTATGCTGGGAGACCAGCCCCGGGAAGAGTTGGTGATACAGCTTGATACACTGGTATGGAGGGAACTGGTTTTCGATGATGCGTACCAAGCGATACGTTGGTAGGCGGTTCAGCAGGTTCACGGAATGGCCAAGTTTGACAAACCGGAGGGCCAGGAGTACAATGGCCCTGGTTTATTATGGGGGGCCTTTGCGGAACCCTACTTTGGGAATGCAGCATAATCCCGGCTTTGGGACATACTTAACTATAGAGAGGCCATGCTGGACCTCCCTATGGCTGGAGACCTGGAGCCAGACCTGATTGACTTGGCCGTCCAGGAATGGGAGATTGAACAGGATTACCAACACCTGATCAGTTCCAGCCAGTCATCTTATACTCTGCAGGTACCACCAGAGCAGGGGGAGTTCGAACAGGATTATACCCTTTTATTTGATACAGTAACCCTACCTGATTCTAACCTGAGGGGGCTTATGGACTGTACACCATTGGGAGCGGTTAGTTTCATCCTTCCTCCCCAACCACCAAGCCCGTCATCAGGAGACCTGGAGTCTGTACCATCTACCCCCCAACAGCAGATTGTACCCCAGGGAGCTAAAGGTGCCGTCCTTCCTCCCCAGCGGCAGTGTGTATCCCAGGGAGCTGAAGGTGCCGTCCTTCCTCCCCAGCGGCAGTGTGTACACCAGGGAGCTGAAGGTGTTGTCCTTCCTCCCCAGCGGCAGTGTGTACCCCAGGGAGCTGAAGGTGCCATCCTTCCTCCCCAGCGGCAGTGTGTATCCCAGGGAGCTGAAGGTGCCGTCCTTCCTCCCCAGCGGCAGAGTGTCCTGCAGGGAGCAGAGACAGTCAGTCTCGCACCCCAGCAGAGAGAGTGTCAGGGAGAGGAGCCTGTGACCCCCTCTCCCCAGCAGCGGAAAGTGTGTAAGGGAGAGGGGTTTGTTACCCCCTCTCTCCAGCGGCAGCGTAGCCCACCAAGGGGAGACAGTAAGCCCCACACCAGCGCAGATGGGACCGTGGTCTCTGCGCCCAAGCTACAGGGAGTACAGATGGTCAGCCCTGCTCCCCAGTGGCTGGAAGTGTGTAAGGGAGAGGAGTTTGTTATCCCCTCTCCCCAGCGGCAGCCTAACCCACCAAGGGGAGATGTTAAACCCCACAACTGTGCAGATGGGACCGTAGTCTCTGTACTTGCACCCCTGGAAATATGGACAGTCTGTCCTGGTCCCCTACAACAGGACAATGTATTGGAAGAGGAGGCAGTGTGTTTTCCCTTACTTCAAGAAAGGACGTTGCAGGGAGAGGAGCCGGTTACCCCTTCTCCCCAGCAACCGCTTTGTCCAACCAGGAGAGAGAGCACCCTGGTTACTTTTCCACCAGACTATGGATTTCCAACTGGGCACATGTGGCAGGAGAACACTGGGACAGCTACAAAGGGTAAAAAAGGCCGACCAACTATCAGAGCCCCAGACCGATTGAAGGTCTGGAGTCTGGATAGTCTCTTTGGTAAAGGGGAGAAATGTAGCGGACTGGACCCTGCACCAGAGTCTGCCCCAGTTTCCTGGAGGGGACTGCTTGCTCGCCTCCTGCCCAGTGATTATGGTCCCGGGAAGATGGGACCCTTTAAAGAACTGCATTTGGACATATTGTACTTTATTGTACTGTGCTGGCCTTTTAACAACAGTGAAGGGAAATACTAAAACTTTTTGGACACTTCCTCTTCCCCTCCCCCGGATCCATTGTTCTCCAGCAGGGTGTTGTCCCAGTGACACTGCCAAACCAGTGGGAACTGGTTTGAAAAGGAAAAGCCATGCTTGCAAGTGAAAACAAAGGCCTTCAACCTAACTGTTAAACCCCTGAACCTATTCAAGTGAATTTTGGATATGTTTGTCCCCAAGTTATACTGGTTAAAATAATATAGGTTTTATGTATGTACGATGTTAACTCACAAAGTTATAAAAATGTATAAAAAGTGTAACTTTTCAGCTTGGAGATAATTGAGTAGATACAGTAATTGACTCAATTATCTCCTAAGCAGAGGGGAGGAATATGCTGGGTGTGTTTCTATTGTCCCATTGTGTCTGATTGGCCACTGTACTTGTATTGTATGAGTTGTAATGTGTTTATTGGTTGTTCTGCAAAACCCTGTGGGCTGTAATGTGTTTGGGGATTGGGAATAAAAGAGGCTGTATGGGCCAGTACAGGGAGTTCCTGCTTAACCCTCAAAGTGAAGTGTCGTCTCATTCTTGGGGGAGGATTTATTGTATGCTGTTTCAGTTTGACTGCTAGGAGTGCAAACCTATTCGTATGGTTCCTATTCAACTGTCTACAGCATTCAGAGGCTTGAGAGGATTCATATGCTTCTCCGATACGGTGATTGTGGTTTCTGCCAGAGTGCTTGGAGTCCTCAGGAAACGCTAGGAGCATCCTTTAACGGAGGTACCCAGTTGGGGTGCCAGGCGATCCGTTACAAATATTATCTTTGTTGTCTCAAGCTTAGGTGTACTGTTGTTGACGACACATATTGACACTTACACAGTAAACAATTAACTAATTAGAAGAGTGGAGACCCCGGCATAACGCTTCGTCAGTTTTGGTCACCTTCCGCTCGTGGTGGATGGCATCAAACCGAGGCACGTGGATTCTTAAAGGGAAAGTACACAGGAAGCAGGTGGGACACTTAATGAGGTGTGTCCTTTTTCTATCATTTAAACCTGCTCATATCTGATATCTGTGCTCAGTATTCTGTGCTCCCTGCAACGCTCAGTCGCTGCATTGTACCTGTCATTATTATCTGGTATCTGACCTTTGTCTTGTCTTCCATTTTTGAACCCGTACTGCCTGACCTGACCCATTGCCTGCCTGAAAATGCTTCTGCCGTACCCCTATTTGTACATTGCTGCAGACACCCTTAGCCAATTACTGCATTTGGGACTCTATCTACTAAACCGTGACAGTGTGTGTTATTAAGTCTGTATGGGTCAGTGTTTGTCAGTGAGTTTGTAGGGGGTCATTGTGTGAGCCAGTATGTTTGAATTGGTGACTGTGTGTGTCTGTGGATGTGTATGGGTCACTGTGTGTGTCAGTATGTTTGTACAGGCCACTGTGTGTGTCAGTGAGTGTGTATTGAGCAGAGTAAGTGATGAGAACCGCACTCAGTCCCAACGGCCAAGGGTGC
This sequence comes from Pelobates fuscus, assembly GCF_036172605.1. Classification (NCBI taxonomy): domain Eukaryota; kingdom Metazoa; phylum Chordata; class Amphibia; order Anura; family Pelobatidae; genus Pelobates; species Pelobates fuscus. The sequence goes on along the minus strand of NC_086325.1, from coordinate 108,368,642 downwards.
TCCAGAGCAGGACCAGCAATCCTAGTACAATAATCCAAGAAGAAAAAACTCACAGGCACTCCAACTTCAAGCCGCAGGCAGATTTATTATGACAGAATGCAACGCAACGCTTCGACCGGAAAGGTCTTTTTCAAGCTTGAAAAATACCTTTCCGGTTGAAACGTTGCGTTGCATTCTGTCACAATAAATCTGCCTGCGGCTTGAAGTTGGAGTGCCTGTGAGTTTTTTCTTCTTGGATGAGTGAGTGTGTATTGGTCACTGTTTGTGTCAATCAGTGTGTATGGGTCATAGTGTGTGTCAGTATGTTTATATGGATCACTGTTTGTGTCAGTGAGTGTTTGTGTGTGTAGGGGGTACTATGTTTGTCAGTGACTTTGAATTGGTCTGTCTGTATGTGTCAGTGAGTCACAACACACTCACCTACCTACACACAGCAACACACATCACTCACAGTTACCTACACATCACTACATACAACACTCATAGCTACCCACAGACTGCCACGGGCATCAATAACAGCTAGCTACACATAGTCACGTACATCACTCACAACTAATCACATATCATTCACTCCTACACAATTCTTGCGCTGCAACACAAATCACTCACAGCTATTCACATTGTGCCCGTAGTCACCATCTCACTGGCAGCTATTTTAGCAACTATTGGCCTTTATTTTCCCCAGAATAGCTACACCTTGGGCTGGGATTATATGTGACTGGGTTTGCTGTTGAGAGTTATGTAACTGTCTGTTTGTGTATGTTTGAGACCACTTGTTATTTATTTGATGTCTCTTATGTTTTTTACCCTGTACCCATTATAGGTGTGTGTAGTTATTTATTGTTAAATGTTTTCTGTGCTCTCCTGTCCTGCTAAGGCTTGCTACAAACCAGGTGTATTTGACTGTGGAACATGTACAGTGCCATCTGTTGTTTGCAAATATATTGCAACTGTTATGTGCAGTTCCACCTGTTGCTTGCAGCAGTTATGTACAGCACAGTCTGCTGGTAGCAACAACTATATGCACTGCCTGAATAGCAAGGCTTGTTAATTTGCATGTTCATATACATTTGTATATTATGAAGTTGGCAGGCAGGAGAGATATTTAATGTTAATTATTGTCATCCCCACTCCTTTCTAAATATGTTATGGTGTTATTGTGAGTTCCTGTGTGTTTCCTCATATGATTAGATTATTTGTATTTTATTGAGTTGTCACCGTAAATTAAATGTCATTTGCATATGGGCTAGTCCTGAGTAAAAAAATAATCTGTGTGTGATAGTTCCTTTTGGAACTGTGTCTAATTTGTTCAGGGATACCAGTAACAGAGTCTTTGGACCTGTTGGCTTGTAGCATGGAACAAAGTCAAAAGAGCCACTGGTGCCTTTATAAAGGCAGGAGAAGATCACATTACAGGCAGAGGTGGGGTTACCTCTATGGATGGAGAGCTGCAGATGAATAGGTAGAGTGGATGATACCTGTCTGGTAGGATAGAGCTGCAGCCTGGTCGGGTGGAAGAGCTCCAGAGATACCCCAGTCCAGCTTTGGGCTGAAGCATTCCATGGTCCCTGAAAGCAGCTATGCACTGGGTTTCTTCATACAGCTAAATCATATCCTGCAAGGAGAAACTAGAAACAGGGGTTGTAGGTGAAGGTAACCAGTGAGACCCAATTAAGCTTTTAAACTGTTCTAAAACAATATGAAACATTACAATGGGAGGACTTCAGTCTTGGAACCATAACTATTACAGTGGGCAGTGTGTATGGAGTTGGAAATGTTCCTTTCATAAAAATCGAACCTATATAAAATTAAAAAATACCATAGAGGAAAAACTCCTGGATGCAACCCTAATAAAATGTGTTACACATGCCTATGGTTCTACATGAGACAAATGAGACTCTACTTGTCTCATGTATATCTTTTGATTGCACTGAATTTTCATTGACACTGCAATGGATTCATTAAAACATTTTCATAAACAAGTTATATAAATCTAAAGCAATGGTTCGTAAATACTGGTGCCAGGACTTAATTTCAGATTCTCATTCAGTTTTAGAGGAATTGGAATTGGAACTGATCCTTCATATTCATTAGGCAACAGAGAATCAAACTCAATAAATGTATTTATTTTTGCAGCATTGCCTTACTAAGGCCACTTGCATCTCAATTTAGGGTGAGAGGAGATTGATTCACTGACCCCATGTATTTAATTTTGTCTCCTGTCAAAGCAATCTAGATGTGGGATACTTACAGCTATAGGACAGTGCTGTAAGGCAGCTGCCATGCAATATTTTTATTTTCTTCATATTCTATTATTGTGTACTACCTTATCGCAATGATAGATTAAAAAAGAGGGGGGAGGTATTTCGGCTTATTTGTATCTGTTATACAAATATATTTAAAGTTTTTCAAATGATTTACTATTTTAAAATTATTTAAATATTGTTTGATATTTTTATTATATATATTGATATTTTTATGTTTTGAAAAAAAATAAATGTAAACGTTTATCCAAAAATATGGAATCAAGGCCTATCTATGTTAGTTATTATTATCATGAAGTTTCTCATAACATGCATCGATTCTTCAGTAAACCTTTTTTCTTGATTTAATCGAAAACAGTATGTAACATATTCTACAATAGTATCAGTAATTCCTGGAATATGTAGAGGATGGGACAATGTATCAACAAGAGATAATGATGAAGACAGCACATATAATTGAATCAGAAAGAGGAGACAACAACTCTTTTGCTCTAAAAGAAGGTAATAGTAATGTCTTACATATAGTGTCTATCCTATATTCATACAAAATGGACAGGGTTAAATTAAAACTACCTTGGAATAATTAGATAGAAAACACATTGACTGCCTGGAACTCTTAACAGGATCATTCACTATCCACAGCCTGGTGAAGGAGTAATCAATTTGTTGCATCCTACTCTGGATGGACAGAGCCTGCTCCCATCTCCTATCAGACATCACGAAAGGCATCTTCGATTTCTGCCTCCCTCGCAGGATCCCCCTGAGGGAGGACTACCTCCCGGGGCTGACACATCTCCCCGCAGATTGGTTCTCCCACCTTTAGAGGGATCACCAAACTTCAGTGTTCTTCAATTGGCTGCAGTGGCGTCTCTAGGATTAATTTTTAGGGGGGGGGGGGCAAATGGTGGGCCAGGGACAAAATTAGGGGGGCACATTTAACCCCGTCCTAACCGCAGTTTGACCCCGCCCCTGCCGCATGTTAAGCCCCGCCCCAACACAATGTGTTGTGTTTTTTTTTTTTTTTAATAATCCCTGGTGGAGAATTAATTATTTTCCACCAAGGATTATTAAAAAACAAACACATTTCCCTTGATACAGTCCATACACACACACAGACTGCTGAGTCCTTACACACACAGAGACACAGACTGCTGAGTCCTTACACACACAGAGACACACAGACTGCTCAGTCCATACACACATACAGACTGCTGAGTCCATACACACACACTGCTGAGTCCATACACACTGATGAGTCCATACACACATACAGACTGCTGAGTCCATACACACATACAGACTGCTGAATCCATACACACATACAGACTGCTGAGTCCATACACACATACAGACTGCTGAGTCCATACACACAGACTGCTGAATCCATTCACACAAACACACTGCTGAGTCCATACACACACACTGCTGAGTCCATACACACAGACTGCTGAGTCCATACATACACACTGCTGAGTCCATACACACATACGCACTGCTGAGTCCATACACATACACTGCAGAGTCCATACACACATACACACTGCTGAGTCCATACACACTGCTGAGTCCATACACACACTGCAGATTCCATACACACATACACACTGCTGAGTCCATACACACTGCTGAGTCCATACACACACACACACACAGACTGTTGAGTCCATACACACATTGCTGAGTCCATACACACACACACAGCAGTCTGTATGTGTGTATGGACTCAGCAGTGTGTATGTGTGAATGGATTCAGCAGTCTGTGTGTATGGACTCAGCAGTCTGTATGTGTGTATGGACTCAGCCGTCTGTATGTGTGTATGGATTCAGCCGTCTGTATGTGTGTATGGATTCAGCAGTCTGTATGTGTGTATGGACTCAGCAGTCTGTATGTGTGTATGGACTCATCAGTGTGTATGGACTCAGCAGTGTGTGTGTATGGACTCAGCAGTCTGTATGTGTGTATGGACTCAGCAGTCTGAGTCCATACACACACACTGCTGAGTCCATACACACTGATGAGTCCATACACACATACAGACTGCTGAGTCCATACACACATACAGACTGCTGAATCCATACACACATACAGACGGCTGAGTCCATACACACATACAGACTGCTGAGTCCATACACACAGACTGCTGAATCCATTCACACATACACACTGCTGAGTCCATACACACTGCTGAGTCCATACACACACTGCAGAGTCCATACACACATACACACTGCTGAGTCCATACACACTGCTGAGTCCATACACACACACACACACAGACTGTTGAGTCCATACACACACTGCTGAGTCCATACACACACACAGGCTGCTGAGTCCATACACACACACTGCTGAGTCCATACACACAGACAGATTGCTGAGTCCATACACACACAGACTGCTGAATCCATACACACTCACAAGCTTCCTCACTAGCAGACAGACAGACACAGACTCTCTCTCTCACACACACACACACACACACACACAAGCACAGTAAGCCTACCTGTCACTAGAGCCTGTTGCTGGGGGTCAGGCAGCCATCTTCCATCCTTTCCAGCAGCATGGTCTGCTGCTTAACGGCAGGGGCGGGGCTTATGTGCGGGAGGCAGGGCTTCATTTGGGGGCGGGGCCTGTGCCGGGGAGCTTGTCAGTGCTCCCGCCAGCCACAGACAGCCCCCAGCACCATTCCAGCTCCTCTGCCCTGCATTCCCTCCCCTGGGCTGTAACACACTGTTACAGCCCAAGGGAATTGAATGTAAGAACATGGCCAGTGAGTTGCTGGCATTTGGGGGGGCCCAAGGGGGGCCCAGCATGATGTAGGGGGGGGCATGGCCCCCTCTGCCCCCCCCCTCTAGCGATGCCACTGATTGGCTGCTGGATCCGGAGTGCACGATGGTGGACGCATTCCTCCAGGCTGGGTCTCCCCGGGGGTGTACGATTTTCCTTTCCTTTGCAATGATTGCGAGAGTTCTCCATCACCTCTGTGCTCAGCGAGTAACACTGACCTTGGTCACCCCACTGTCCCCGGACCTTCGGGGACTGTACAGTGAGGATCTCCTCCTCCTGCCTTCATACTCGATGCTTCTCATGGACCTGAAGGGAAACCCACACCTTCTACTCCTAGAAGGTCAGCTGACCCTGGTGGCCTGGACTCTTTCTGGGGTTCTTAGCAGATCGGCAGACTATCACAGGCTGCTAGGGACCTCTTATGGGACTCTTGGACCCCAGGGATGTAACAATTCTACCTCTCCATCTGGGCATTCCCGGTCTGGTTGGTGTTTGGAATGGAACCTTGATCCATTAATGTGGTACGTTCGGCCAGTTCAACAGCCCATGTCCCAGTCTGGGGACTCCTAGTAGGTTCTCTGTTTTCTACAGGACTGGGATCTAATGACGTATTTTCTTTCTGTTATCGCTAAGTTAACTTTATGCTTGGTCTTTTGTCTTTCCATCATGTATCAGATGTTAGGGCATCCGACGTTGATTGTTTTTTCCTTTTTACCTGATGGGGTTATGGTCAATGTCTCTCATCGCACTATTCAAATTCTTCCTAGGTTTCCTATTCCTTTCTCAGTGTTAAAATTGCAAAATACGAAGCCTCTTGTCATGTTGTAAAATTGAAGATTATACTAGCTTTAGTATACTAATAATCTTAACTTTAGTATTGATAGGAGGCGAGTATTTTCCCAGCGTACTTCGCTAACCCACCCTTTCTGTTCACTTTCTTTATATGTCTCGCTGGTCTCTAGGTAGGTTGTGTGTTTTGTGTTTACATTGATGATTTTAATTCCATTGGTTTGGTATTGTCATTGGAGTTTTATATGATTGATTGTTGTTCAGTTATCAGATTGTAGTTTACAAATTACTACTGAATGAAATGATGTATACAGTGTGTTACTTGGAATTCCATGTTCATGACTATGTGTCTAAACTTGTCACACATTCTCTTTTCAGTTTGATTCGTCCCTGAAGACGTTTTGGTTGTTCGTGTGGAATTATCTGGAAGTTTGCACCTTCGGATGTTGGATTTAGGAGTTATTGTTATTGCTTGCTATATGTTTGCTTCTGCTTGATGTCGCTGTCTGAAAGAGGAAGTGCTTAGGTCACTATACCTCATGAGCATCCTACTCTCTTGTGATTGGTTCTTTTTTTAAGTGTTTCTTTGCTGCTGTGGGGCTAGTAAAGAGAGATTATGCAAAATACTCGCCTCCTGTCATGTTGTAAAATTAAGATTATTAGTACACTTGTAACAGATCGCCTGGCATCCCGACCAGGTACCTCTGTCTATCGCTGCTTCCTAGTACTTGCGAGTACCATAATCACTGCACTGAAACACCATAACCACCATAGACCCCACGAATCGCCGCAGCTTGGTTGGGCTCTCACCATCTCCTACCCACCCTGGACCTACGACAAGGCTCCAGTGGGTGAACCTCTCTTCCTTCAGAGAGCGAAGCAGGAACAGGTCTTAGAAGAGCTAGTGATTATTCAAGGGAGTATGATGAGCATAGCAATCCCTTGTAGCAGTTTCCAGCAATAAGAGACAGAACTCAGTATTGAGGGTGAAGTAGAACAGAACGTTTATTGAACATACTGGCCTTTTATACAGTTTTCACAGCAAAGGTGACGCCCAGGTGGACCTAGTTGGTCACCGAACACAAAACATACAGGCCAATCAGAAACAGTGTGATCATGAATAACACTCCCACATACTGTACACAATTCCTCCCCTCTGCCTGTGATATAATTACTGAAGACAATGGACTAACTCAATTAACAGAAAAAAACATACATTTTTACAAAGTCTGAAAAACACCCCAAAACATAACATATCCCCATAAATTTTACATCCCCTGATATTCCTGATCTGGGTGAACAACATATCCCAAAATCACCCAGATCAGAGCAGGAGTTCAAACGTTTCATGGAAGTCTCTTTTGACCAACCGCACGCATGATTTCATGCCCAAAACATTTCCAGAGAATTTGGTTGTGCGGCCAGTCTATTTCCAATGGCTAAGTTCACTTTGAATGCACGAACGGGTGCCGTTCGTGCACAAAGTCCATGTTGAAGTGCCGTTCGAATTGTTGAACGGTGTTCGACTTCAGTCGAAGAGTCAAAGTCCAGAGAAGGTAAAGTTTCAGTGGTGTTTGTGCCGTCGCATGTCCGATTTGAGTTCCATGAACTCGACGACAAAACACCGCTGACCTTGTTCGACTAAATAAAATGGCTGTTTCCAAAGTGCCACTTAGAAATTGTAAATCTGTTCCAACAGTATTTAAAGAGGCAGAGACAGTGCCTTAAATCCAAATAAGTCACAGGGACCATAGGGACGTATGTATATATGTATGTGTATATATATATATATATACACACATGTGCATAGTTTTTTGTATATTTATATATAGCATATATATGCAGTACATAGTACATATAATTGCATGAGGAGACAAATCAAATACTTAGCACAGAGTTGTCCACTCCCCTTCCCGCTTTCCTCAAATCGTGATTATAAATTTAAACTTTTAAAAGTTCTTAAAGGGACATGCATCGCTTGACATATGCTTTTTTTAAAGCAGCAAATTAACACTTTTAAACAAATATTTAATAAACCAAAATAAAGCTAGAACAAGTTTGAAATGTATGTGATAAATGTTTATAAACTTACTATAAACTTGGTCAGATTGCATTTTTGGGCACGCCTCTCAGCTAGGAGAATTTCTTCAGCCCCTTCCTCTTACAGACCCATCTTAGATTGATATCAGTCCACTAATGTCAGAAACAGGACATCATTGTGCAGAAGCAGGAGCCTACCGGTTGTTTCGGCTTGAACAATTTTGGTTTTGTTTGTGTAAATGATTTGGGAAAACAATTCAGACAAACAAAAAGGGCGTGAAGATGGGCCAGTCAATGTACCGCAAATTATATAGATTTTTATTAGAGGCTATGTTACTCTAGTACCTAAAAAAACTAAAGAATTGTTCACTTTTGTGCAGCTAATGTTCCACAACTACTAGGGCTCCTTAGTAGTTCAATATTTGCAAACAAAAAATGAAAACATGGAAAAGCGCACTAAAAATTGTGTATTCTCCACAGTTATAGAGTTTAATGAAGACCTGCCAAATTGACCATCATTACGCTGAGGAGATGGAGCATAGTAGCCCTGCCAACTGAGTTTAAGTAGATTGCTACCTTCGTCCTTCCTTCGTGCATATGGTGTGTATTACAACACAAATGCATTACACTATAAATATATTAAACATTAAAAGAACACTATAGGGTCAGGAGCTAAAAACACCATCTAGCCCCCCACCTCCTTCCCCCATAAATATTGTAAAATCTTACCCTAATTCCAGGCTGCTGGTGCTGGCTCTGCCCCTGATCTGCCTGCTTGGCTGACATCATCAGAAGTGATTATCTGAGCCAATCACAATGCTTTCCCATAGTAAAGAAATAAATTGGCCGAGCTTTTCAAGAAGGCAGGTCAGGGGCAGAGCCAGCACAAGCCAAACACAGCCCTGGCCAATCAGCATCTCGTCATAGAGATGCATTGAATCAATGCATCTCTATGAGGAATGTTCTGTGTCTCCATGCAGAGGGTGGAGACACTGAAGTGTGAAGCACTGCCTCAGGAAGCAGCTCTAGTAGCCATCTGAGTAGTATCCATAGGTTGTAATTTTAATTGCATTTTATCTGAAAAAAACTGAGTTTACTGCAAAAAGCCTGAATGGAATTATTCTAATCTCCAGAACAAATACAATACGCTGTAGTTATTCTGGTGACTATAGTGTCCCTTTAATCTAATTGCAAAGTGAAATAAAAAAAATAGTTTTGCTTTCTTCAATGAACCTTCATTCCTGAAGGACACAAGTAACCAATCAGTAGAAAAGCCATTAAGAATAATCTAAAGATAACACAGGGCAATAGAATATTTACTCAATTATGATTAAGCAAACAATTCTGCAAAGTTTAATGCTCGGATGCTTCTATAGAGCTCCCCTAACCCCAGGAGTGTGCTATGATTACAGGCTTTGGTACTAAAGGAAAAAAATACAACTTGAAGACAGAAAGAAACAAATCAAGGCTGAGACCAGCAGCTTTGAGAAGTATTCCCAACTCTGACATCAAGTCTCAAATGCAGAGAAGGTCAGCAAGTTGTAAAGTTAAGAAAGGCAGCTGAGCAAAGGGATTCTGGAAGGATCAGTGAATCAGAAAGACGCTGAGCCAATACAGCCTGTAAAAAATAGGCAGCTTTCCCTGTACTAGCAAAAATACAATCCCATGGCACTCATTGCATTCTACTGCAAACTATCTCATGCATTAGAGGAGAGCTGACAAATGCATCATCTTGGACACATCTACATGATTAGCTTAAGCTTATGATGATTATAATTTTTTTGTTTTACGATAACTTGATGCTTACATTTTTACCAACAGCTACTTGCTGTTTCCATTTTATCTACATGCAAGATTTTCAATCTTCTGTTTTTAACCAGTGAAAACAAAACAAAATAAAACTTACCTCCCCCCCTGCAGCAAATGGGGAAAAAAGTGTAGACCCATGTCTAAATGATACCTTTTATTTGCTACTAATTTGGCGCCACCTATGGGTCATTATACTTAAGTGCGGCTTAGATTCAACTTTATTGGGGGGTGGTTCCTGCAAGTCAGTCAGAAGAGCTTAATCACTAAGCATTGAATTGAAGTTGGGCCAAATTAGCTGTATTAAAAATTCTCCAATTCAGTTACAACTTAGATTGCTTCACTGCTATCTGCTGAAGTTTATTAGACTTGTGCGTGAGGTACAAATTTAGTCAATTTATGAATAAAAAATTATTTGTTTGGCTCATCTGAAATTTTGTCCATGCAAATGATTCAGAAAAAATGATTTATATATACATGGCAGTTCTTATTTCCTGAAACGAATTCTTGTTGAAATTTGGTCGACCAAGTGCATTAGGTCCCCTTTTAATGCAGACTGGACAAAATTCAGGTCAGAAGAGCTAAGTTATAAGTCAGCGAGATCAAAAGATGTCCATTAATGACAGTTCTGCGCCTACTCCCCTACACTTTTGGTGTTGGAAATCACCATGTGTGCTCACTTGTGGTTCTAGCACTCATTTAATTAATTATTTAGGAGCATAAGACAGGAAAGAATGTTTACCTTAAACTACATCTGTCAGAGGTCTAGACGACAAATACTAAACCACCAGGAAGCAGGATCACAGTCCCCACCTGACTACCAGAAATGATAGCCCATTTCACTAGCCATAGGTAGACAGGAGGGGGCAAAAAGCACATATATTTCAATATTGTTTTATTAATACTTTTATGTCTGAGGAGCTAAAGGTTCTCCCCATTCACAACTGTCCCACTTACAGCCACCTCACCAACAACATACAGTCTCCCTGCCCACTACTCACCCAGTCATCCCTTATACAGCCACCTCACAACACACATAGCCACTCCACACAGTGAAAGCCCCCTCACTCGGCCACCCTTTACACACAATGACACCCCATACACAATGATAGCTATACCCACAATAACCTCACATACAACACTGACAGCTACCCCACACTTAACAACATATACAGCTCATGACACATAACACAAACCACTCCACGCCATTTCACTCATAACCATTCTACACACAACACATAGAGCTATCCCACATACAGCCTTTCCACACACAATACACATATCCAATCCATAAACAAAGTACAGCCATCCACTCACACAGCTGCCTCACACACATCCACCTCTTACATAGTGACATTCACCCCACACACAGCACACACTGACACCACACACAATACATACACCCATCCACAAAAAACAGACACACCTCTGTTACACACTTCTTCTGCACACACAGTGACTGCAGACCCCCACATACAGAACTACACAAAACAGAGTAACTTCCACTCAAAGCACACAGACATCCCACACACAACTCACACTATAACTCCGTGATGTCATCATAGAAGAGTGGAAGAGGACTCCAGTGGCAACCTGTGAAGCTCTGGTGAACTCCATGCCCATGAGGGTTAAGGCAGTCCTGGAAAATAATGATGGCCACACAAAATTTGGACACTTTTGGCCCAATTTGGACATTTCCACTTAGGGGTGTACTCACTTTTGTTGCCAACGGTTTAGACATTAATGACTGTGTGTTGAGTTATTTTGAAGGGACAGCAAATTTACACTGTTATACAGGCTGTACACTTACTACTTTACATTGTAGCAGAGTGTCATTTCTTCAGTATTAAAATATTTTCAAAAATGTGATGGGTGTACTCACTTTTGTGAGATACTGTAAGTGCCACTATATTTTGGTGGAAACCTTGTGCAGGATTTTATGTTTATATTAACCCTAGACCAAGAACTATCTAATATGTGTGATGGTGAGGTTCCTAGCACTTGTTAGATCTGGGTATGGCAGCTGGTACTTCACAAACCAGAGTCTCTTCTATCTGGCAGTAACTAGGTATAGGTTAGGAAAGGTTACAGTGAAGCAGTGCCTTCTGGGTGTCTACAAACTTGTATGGTGGTGAGTAAGTATGGAAAATATGAAGACAGAAAACAGAATATAGTGTAGTATATTCTATAGGTGGTGAGGTAAAATCCGAAAAATGCCATTTACAATTTTCTGGAGCATATGTTCAGCTTCCGATATATGTGACTGCGCGATATGATCCCCGCCTGTGGATATGTCGCTCAGCTCGGTTCCTTGTAGATGGTAGGTCAGGGTCAAGCGACAGTTACAGTGTTGAGCATTTACGGTATTTCCCTCCTCATTGCAGTGTCACAGATATTCACCAAATATATAAAATGAGAATAAAAACAGAAATATAGTGGTCTCTTTGGTTGTTATAAAAGCAAAATAAAAGGAGGTATACTCACAAAAGGAGAGCAAAAATTTAAATTTTTGCTTAATCTTCTGTAGCGGAGGTGGTTTCCTCCCCACCAACGAGGTAGAAAGTGTGGCTCCTCCAGGTTAAAATCTTCAGGGATAAAATCAGGAAGGTCCAGATAAGGTAAAAAACGAGTTTTATTTAAATCAAAGATAAAACCAATGGCATAAAACCAATGGCATAAAAACACTAACGCGTTTCACCCAAAGGGGCTTTTTCAAAGTGTCTCACCATCATACGAGTTTGAGGACACCATGAAGGCGCTGCTTCCCTGTAACCTTTCCTGACCAAGAACTATCTAAATTCAACGTGGTCCAGAGAGTGCCTGTTGTCCAGGAATCTATTTTTTCTCCTCTGTATCAGGCTATATTGTGGAAGCCTCAGAATTGGCACTGGTGATAGGCTGAGAGCATCAACCTATCACTAATTTCCCAATCAATGCATGGTCAGATAGTGTCAAGGACCATAATACTGATATTAAGTTGTTATGGTTGTCTGAGTGATCTATTAAACTAAATCCAAACCCCAAACCCTAACCTTAAACTAATAATGTGGGTGACCTAGTTATGACAATAATTTAAAGAGTGCAACATTGCAATTCGACGCAAGTGCAAAATACATATGAGCAAAGTCGCAGTACTAATTATGAAAATCAAACTGTGACACTCATTTATATTAAAACATTGAGTTAATTATGCTGCTCTAAATTATAAATTTGAGTCTTTTCTAAAAAAAATACCTGCAACCAGTATTGTTCAGATGGTAGTTGAAGATCGTAGTTTCATGTTTAAGCCGAGCACCTTATCTCTGGGGGAGAGTTATTTCCACTATAACCTAAAAAGCAGTGGTTCTTAAAGGAACTTTCCACTGCCCAATTACAAAGAAAATATACAAATCTGTGTTTAATATATATACCCCAAATGAAAACATGCATGCATTTAATTATGCATTTTTACACTGCGGTTATATCTAAACACAGCTTGTGAAAACTGCAGTTCTCTTGTCTGAAACCTTTGAAAGCCTTTCCATCCCCCTTGACTTTCTGTGGCTGTCCAACCACAGACTTCCCAAAGCAGCTCTGTGAGAAGTCTTCCCAAGACAGGTGGTCTGGGCAATTATTTGTTTCTTGAGTTTAACTCCATCTATCTATCAAGTATCAGGACCAGTTGGATTTATCAATGTTAACTTATAAATGTGCCAATTCTTTGATTGAAATCTTTACTTTTTTGTAAAATAGAAAAATAGGACACTCTTTTCTTGGAAAAGGTAGTTTTTACATAAGCTGTAGTTGTTCTGGTGACTATAGTGTCCCTTTAAATGTTGCTGTATAGTTCTAGCATCAGAAAAGCTAATATTATGCCAAAAAAGATTTGCTTTGTATAACTGAACTCATGAGAGGAATATTGACTTTGTTGTGTTAAGGGTACTGTTTAGAGGAATCATTTATTTATAAATCATTAGTATTGGTAGTGTAAGTAAGCTGGAAAGGAACCAGCATCCCACCCTCTTTAATCAGGATGTTTGTCAGGATTCTTTGCTGTTCCTGTTTTCTACCTGTTTGCTTATTTCTTTTTATGTCACAACTCTTGGGCTGGATCTTTGCCAGGGGAAAGTGTCAACTGTGATAAGGCTATATGCACTGGGCCACCATTAACTGACATGGATATATTTCCATTATGTTTTAATTTTTAATTATATGTGCTTTCATTTTGAAAAGACCATCAAATTGAAGATAATGGTAGCGTCAGTGTACCTATAACCTTAAATTTAGTAATGACAGAAGGTTAATATTTTGCTCAAACTCGCTTTACTAACTAGAAATAGCAGCACAAAGCAGAGAGTTTAAATAAACCAATCAAAAGCAGATTCCCAAGGACTTTCAGGAATACATTTCTGTCCTGGATTATACTGAAATTGAGAGAAAACAATGAAAGATATCTCAAAATGAAAATATGTTAATTCATAACCAAAAAATGTACGTAATGAAGAAGAAAAGCATCAATACTAGCACCACATGCAAAAAGAGAAACAGCAAATGAGCAATCTTACCCAGCGAAAAGGAGGTCACAGCGAAAGGTAGGGGAGATCCACATGAAGGATCCCTCCGATAGTATTTGCTTCCTCTCATTACTAAAACTAAGATTATAACTACACTAAAGATAGCATAATCTAAAATTGTACTACATGACAGGAATCTTCTTGCCAACGTGGTAGTAGACACAGGTTTATGCTTATTGACATAAGACACTCGAAGCTGGCCCGACCAGGACAGATGAAGGGGATCTGTAATCTCTAGGTACTTACAAAGTGTAGAAATAGCGCAAAGTTTCAGGATCTCATGAAAAAACAGATGAGAAACAGAAGTCGATGTGGACTCAGTCCTGTGCAAGATGGGGAAAAGTGGGGAAAACGTAAAACCATTGAGGTTGAATGCTTGAACATTTGACACCCGTCAAAAGGATACCAGACACAAGAGATATGTACATTTTGGTGACAATTGGTTTATTAATAGACCCTCGCTTTCTGGCCAGTCTCGTGAGAAATGCATCACCAAATCCACGTCGCATAAGTGTAGTGATCTCTACAGACCAGACAATCCTGACAGACTGGCTCTCCCTGCATTGGGATGTGAGATAGCAGACCACATGTTAACCCAGTCCAATCCAATTTAGGATAGCTGGAATACGGGCCGTAAAGAGATTGACATTACTTTCCAGACACTAGACACTCCACAAATTTCGGGTTTAAGGTAACATCTGCCCACAAATCTCAAAGGAGGTATTTTCTCTGACATTCCTGGGTAGTGAAGTGGACAAGGGTAGATCGCAGGTATAGAGGATGATACAATGATACAAGACCTACAATGCACACTAGCTGATGGACGGGAATCTGATCCAAATGAACGGTCTTCCTGAGTTCCTTCTTGATTGACCTAATCTTGGAGTGAAGTAGAAAGAGTTAGCAATTCACTGCGTTCATCTCAAGAGTTGGACCCAGAAAAAGTGAACTGCGTTTGAAAATTCGAGCATGAGGCAGTGTTGCAAAAAAGTAGAAGATGGTCCAAGTATATCAAGAAACGAAAATCTTTTGCTATGATATGTGCCAACACCGGCTTTAGCAACTTGGTGAAACCAAAAGGGAGAGAAGTAAAATGGCATATTCTTTTTTTTTTTTTGTGTCAATCTTTCTTTTATTGAGGCAAACGTTATAAGTGGTACAGAATAAAGAAAGAGAGACGAACGTTAATTATACAAGATAGGGATATGATATCATATGTTAACATCTCCTATGAATGACAGCCTCATTTTCTATTAGTTAGAGTACTGATAACAAGTATAGCGTATGAATAGTTAAAGCAGCTAAACAAAAGTAGTGTACAGGATCTTCAAACGTGAGTAACTCCTAAGCGAGTCAGCCACTTTGTCAGGAGTATGCGCATTATTCAAGCTAGGTAGAAAAAATATTGCAAAATACAAGAGATTAGGCACAGGCTTATGCAGAACAATAACACTATGAGTTTGTAGGTTATACTATTGTGCTGGGTTAACCACCTAGCCCACACCTCACCAGTAATGCCTCTGACTATGCTAATGGTTGAAAAAACATGCAAGCGTAAACGGTCACCATATTAGAAATAATAAAGATCATATTATTTTGTTCCATCGGAAATGCAGAAAGCGCTGGCAAATGCATGTCCTTGAAATCCAGATGAGTGAACCAATCACCTTTTTGTAGTAGGTACCTTAAAAGATGGATACCTACTTCCATCTTGAAATGCCTGTAGACCACGTAGGAATTGAGTTAACAAAGAATGATGATTGGAAGGAAGTCCTCAGTCTTCATCAACATCAGAAAGATGACCACGAACAAGGACCACCCCTGTACCCCATTAGAACGTTGACACCGACCACTTCAGTGCGAAAGTAATTAATGAATGCTTCCCCTGGGTGGGGAGCGGTACTTGGTCAACGAGTGCCTGAAACTCTTTTCACTGAACGCTGGTAAAACTTAGAACGCTGCCCGTTCTATTTCCAGACCACCTAGATGAACAACATTCAGGAGATATGAACCACTAAACAGGGGGAGCATTTGTATCTTGAAATTAAGAAATTCCCTTGCATGGTGTTCGCACTGGAACCTCACGAATGGAGACTGGCCAGGGCACCTATTTCCCTGGGACTGTTTTGGGTTAGTGCCTCGGGCCTGGCCGGTCAAAACTTTACCTCGATGGCATTCCATTCCGATTCTTGCATATGTTATATACTCAGATCGGGGCTATTCGGGAATGTACTTTTTGTGGGGTTCCTATGTAAGGTGGGGGAACTTAGTATGTTTTGTTAGATTTTCTGTACCTGAGAGATAATTAACTTAGATGGTTTTTCTAACGCAATTATCTCTCAGACACAGAGGTTCCTGGGATTGAAACCCCTGTTTTATTGCATTGTAAACCCCTTGTAAGGGACTGGGCATAAAAGCTGTGTGTGACTAAATAAAGTCAGTTGTACTCCCAGAATTGTGTGTCGTCCAGTTGCTGGGGAGGAGGTTGGATATTTCTTTGGTGTTTTTCTTGTTCCTGATTGTACTTTGGTGGATCCATCGGAGAAGAGTCCCTGCTTGGACTAGGGCTCCGCTACAGGTAAAACCAAGAAAAGTTAAATATAAAATTTTAGTGTGGGCTTGTAGGATCCCAAAACTCTGACCTGTGCTGAGGCAGGAACAGCAAAGAAAGAGGAGGTGCTTTTAGTGTTATGCTCTTATATTACTGCCAACTTGCTTATGATTGATTTATTTTATCTTTATGGTTTGGAGTTAGTAAAGATAGTTTAAGCAAAATATAAAGCCTCCTGTTATGTAGTAAAATTAGTTACCTAAATATACATTTATTTGTATCAAGAGGATGACTCCTATATGTAGTTAGTCAATACAATTATTTTGATTGGTTTTGAGTAGCAAAGGAAATGTCTACAGGTTACACTGCCATACGATACCTATGATGAAAGCTCTTTCAATGTTACTTTTAAGGGCCTTGATTTAAGATCTTTGGATAAGGTTTTTAAATGATTTTAAGTAAACCTGATAAAGTGACATGCATCACTTAAATTAGCAAGCAACTAGCACATACAAGCAAAAAAAATTTAAAAGTATGTAATAAACATTTATAAATGTGCTATAAACTTGGTCAGATTGCATTATTGGGCAGATTGCATTATTTACTCACAGAAACAGTTCATCACTGTGCAGGAGCAGGATAGAGAAAGCCAACACTGGAGCCTACTCTGCATGATCACTCTGATCAGCTTACCTCTCTTCTCCCCCTGTCAGGATGTAGCTAGGTTAAGTGATCTTTATCTGCACAAAGTGATCACCTGCACATGTGTAAATCAGTGGCGATCCTGGGGACTGCCTGGGAGCTCAGGCAGTCCCCCTCTGCCCGATCCGGCCCACCTGGGCCATGTGATCGCGGGGTCCTCAGGCTGCCCCCCTAGAGCCTGTAAAAAAGTTTTACAAAGTTGTTAAAAGTTTGAAAACAGTTTATAAATTAAATAAAAAGTACTTAGATCATATATAAGTACTTTTATATGCACATACACATACATAAACTAGTATTCTAAGTGTATTTTAATATTATTATTACATATAAATATTAAATTACACTTAGAATGATGTTAATTATATATAAATAATTATAATTATACGTATATAAAATAAAAATAATCAATACAAAATTTTTTAAAAAATAAAAGAGTTTAAAATAATAATAATAATAAAAAAATAAAAAAAATATGCATGTGTTAATTTGTTCTAATTATATTTTGATATTAATATACATATACATTTAAATAAAAACAACATTTAGTGTTCTAAAACCATCTATCTATCTATCTATCTATCTATCTATCTATCTATAAGATGCCAAAATACCCTGTAACTTTCCAAGACACCATAAAAACTGTATATGCGGGGTACTGTTTTACTCGGAAGACTTTGCTCAACACAAATATTAGTGTTTCAAAATAGTAAAACATCACAATGATGATATTGTCAGTGAAAGTGCAGTTTTTTGCATTATTCACACACAAACAGCACTTTCACTGACGATATAATTGTTGTAATATGTTTTAGTGTATTATTATTATTATTATTCTGCAGCGCTTTACTGTGGGTGGACGAACAGACATGTAGTTGTAACCAGACAAGTTGGACACACAGGAACAGAGGGATTGAGGGCCCTGCTCAATGAGCTTATATGCTAGAGGGAGTGGGGTAATGTGGCACAAAAGGTAAGGACAGGGACGTGTCTTCCGTGAGGCAAACAAGGCATCTGCCTTGGGCGGTACTTTGCAGGGGGCAGCAAAAAAAGCCGTCCCCCCAAACGCCCAGGCAGATTCCTTGGTTGCCTCGCATCCTGGGGCGCTCAAGAGCCAGCCGGCTGCCCACTTTTGAGCCCTTGGGAGGCGGGCAGCGAGGGAGCATACTTACCTGAGCTCTTCCTGCTCAGCTCCCTCCGCGCTGCTTAATGAAGCCGGGAGCCGGAATATGACATCAGAACACACCTGCCACACTGGACAGGTAAGGAATCCACTCCAGCTCTCCCATGGAGGCTGGGTGGATTTTTTTTTTAAAATAATAATTTGTGAGTGTTGGGAGAAATGTGTATGTGTTTGTAAGTGTGTGTGTATTTATCTGTGAATGTGTGTGTCTGTAAGTGTGTATGTGTGTGTGTGTGTGTCTGTCTGTAAGTGAATGTGTGTGCCTGTAAGTGTGTATGTGTGTGTGTGTGTCTGTAAGTGTGTGTGTCTATGTGAGTGAATATGTGTGTGCGTGTGTCTTTGAGTGAATGTGTGTGGGTCAGTGAGTGTGTATGTATCGGTCAGTGAGTGCGTGCGTCTGTCAGTGAGCGTGTGCATCTGTCAGTGTGTGTCCAAGTAATAGTGTGTGTGTATGTCATTGCTTGTCAGTGTATATGAGAGTGTGCGTCTGTCAATGAGTGTATGTGTCTGTCAATGATTGTATGCGTCTGTCAGTGAGTGAGCGTCTGTCAGTGGAATGGACCAGCACCTTAGTCGCATCTGGCGTTAAGTAGGGTCGGATACGCGCAATGTTTTCGAGATGGAAACGACAGGATTTGGTGATAGACTGAACATGAGGCGTGAAGGAGAGGTCGGAGTCAAAGAAAACACCTAGGCAGCAAGCCTGCGTGGTGGAGCTGATGGTATCACCGTTGACTTGGAGGACACAGGAGTAGCAACGCTTGAGGGAGGAAAGACCAGAATTTCAGTTTTGGTCAAGTTGAGTTTATGGAAGTGTAGGCAGGCTGTTCCAAAGAAACATGAGAAGGTCACTGGCAGAGTGGAGAGACAAAGAAGGGGCATATCTATGAATGAGTGAAGAAATATAACAGGGGCTTTATAGACCTTTGTAGGTAAGGGTTAGTATTTTTTATTGACTCCTATAGGATACACAAAGCCAGTGTAGAATCGACAGAGGGGTGAGGTGTGAGAGGAGCAACGGGCAAGTAAAATCAGCCTAGCGGCAGCATTCATTACAGACTGTAGAGAGATAAAAGATTAATTCAAAATAGATGTGTTGCTGGTGGGTGCTGTGAAGGAGTGACAACAATGGAGCTGAATCAGATTCCAATTAATAATAGCAAAATATCAAATCAAGTGCCAATTAGTAACATAAAAATCAGTATTTGTGCACTTCCAAAGGTTACTGCATTATATATTCCCCAGTTCTGCTGCAATTAAGACTTTATAAAACCTTGGTTGCATTAAGGTCGATAAGGGGACCAGTACCATAAACATTATAATTTGCATATCATATTAAATCATATCCACTATGTCTATGTAGTTAAAATACCTACTATTAGTCGGTTTTTGATCATAAAAATAAAATAAATTCTAAAAACAGTTTTTTAGTGAAAACAAATAGTGAACTTTCTTACAAAGTGATACATTCATACAATTAATGTGACAGATTTTTTGCCAATGAAGAATTCACCCTCCCCTCTGCCCCCCTCCCCAAACATACAAAGAAAAACTATCTATGGAAATGTACCCAATCAAATAACCTGCTTGTTGTAATAAAATACTAATTACACATGAATCTCATCCTGGATGGATCTTATGATCCATGTTTGCCTTTCATGACAGTTTTATGTTCGGTAGATGTCTGTTACATGACTATTCACTAAACAATGATTTGACAGGAATTCACCAGGGAAATTAAAATTTAGGCAAAAATTACCAAACTGGGAAAAGTCTCCTGCTTAGCTAATTTTCTAGAAGAGCAATTTTGTTCTGAATATATAATTTTTTTTTTTATTTTTTTTTATAAGAAAGTAAGATAAATGAAAGAAAAAGACACACACACATTAAACCCATTATTTCATGTATTTATTTTTATGAATAATATCCCAAATTTAATAAGGGAAAAAGAAAAAAAGAGTAAAAAAAAAAAAAGATTATTCGATAACAGAGGTCCCACACTATATGAAAATCAGGGCTGGTATGATGAATCATGAAGGTAAAAATTACCCAGTAAGTTGTCTTTAATGTTGGCTTTCAGCAAGGAAACAGTAAAAAAAACATATTTTCAGCAGTGAACAGACCAGAGAACGTAGAAAGGGTCTATGGAAAGCTAGTTTTGAAAAACGGGAGCTTGAACTGATTTAATTTTGACCAGGAAAGATAAATTTGACTTGTTACCCATTTCCAAGTATATCCCCGAGTTAAGATGTTAGCACCCAACTTAATACAGGGCTGGACTAAGACAAAACGTTTGTTCATTCACTTAAATGCTGAGCAGCCCAAAACAAAGGGACAAGACCACAGAATGGGCGTGTTGTGTTATCACTTATAACTAGTGATGTTGCGAACCCAAAATTTTTGGTTCGCGAACGGCGAACGCGAACTTCCTCAAATGTTCGCGAACCGGCGAACCGCGCGAACCGCGCGAACCGCCATTGACTTCAATGGGCAGGCGAATTTTAAAACCAACAGGGACTCTTTCTGGCCACAAAAGTGATGGAAAAGTTGTTTCAAGGGGACTAACACCTGGACTGTGGCATGCTGGAGGGGGATCCATGGCAAAACTCCCAGGGAAAATTACACAGTTGATGCAGAGTCTGCTTTTAATCCATAAAGGGCAGAAATCACCTAACATTCCTAAATCACAATGGATATGGATTGACACCTGACATATGACATATTGACACCTTGACATATGGATTGACACCTTGACATATGGATTGACACCTGTCCTCAGAGACCCTGATGCACACGGACACAGAGCAGAATAGGGACTGTTCCCCCTACATAGGGTCACTTGGCAGATATGGCATGGTCGTGGGAGGAGGAGGAGGGTCACTTTCACCTCTTCCCCTGTTAGATTCCCGTTGTGCTGTGACATCACCCTTATAAGCTGTGTAAACCATACTTTTTAATTTATTTTGCAAATGCTGCATCCGTCCGACTTGTAATTCGGAAACATTTCCGCCACTGTCTGTTTATACCGGGGGTCTAGTAGCGTGGACACCCAGAACAGGTCGTTCTCCTTCAGCCTTTTTATACGAGGGTCCCTCAACAGGCACAACAGCATGAAAGACCCCATTTGCACAAGGTTGGATGCCGAGCTACTCATTTCCCGTTCCTCCTCCTCACACAGAGCAGAATAGAGACTGTTCCCCCTACATAGGGTCACTTGGCAGATGTGGATTGACACCTGTCCTCAAAACCCCTGATACACACTGACACAGAGCAGAATAGGGACTGTTCCCCCTACATAGGGTCACTTGGCAGATATAGATTGACACCTATCCTAATGATCCCTGATACACACTGACACAGAGCAGAATAGAGACTGTTCCCCCTACATAGGGTCACTTGGCAGATATGGATTGACACCTGTCCTCAAAACCCCTGATACACACTGACACAGAGCAGAATAGAGACTGTTCCCCGTCCTCAGAGACCATGATACACACTGACACAGAGCAGAATAGAGACCGGGGGTCTAGTAGCGTGGCCACCCAGCACAGGTCGTTCTCCTTCAGCCTTTTTATACAAGGGTCCCTCAACAGGCACGACAGCATGAAAGACCCCATTTGCAAAAGGTTGGATGCCGAGCTACTCATTTCCCGTTCCTCCTCCTCACACAGAGCAGAATAGAGACTGTTCCCCCTACATAGGGTCACTTGGCAGATATGGATTGACACCTGTCCTCAAAACCCCTGATACACACTGACACAGAGCAGAATAGGGACTGTTCCCCCTACATAGGGTCACTTGGCAGATATGGATTGACACCTGTCCTCAAAACCCCTGATACACACTGACACAGAGCAGAATAGAGACCGGGGGTCTAGTAGCGTGGACACCCAGCACAGGTCGTTCTCCTTCAGCCTTTTTATACGAGGGTCCCTCAACAGGCACGACAGCATGAAAGACCCCATTTGCACAAGGTTGGATGCCAAGCTACTCATTTCCCGTTCCTCCTCCTCACACAGAGCAGAATAGAGACTGTTCCCCCTACATAGGGTCACTTGGCAGATATGGATTGACACCTGTCCTCCAAACCCCTGATACACACTGACACAAAGCAGAATAGGGACTGTTCCTCCTACATAGGGTCACTTGGCAGATATGGATTGACACCTGTCCTCAAAACCCCTGATACACACTGACACAGAGCAGAATAGGGACTGTTCCCCCTACATAGGGTCACTTGGCAGATATGGATTGACACCTATCCTAATGATCCCTGATACACACTGACACAGAGCAGAATAGAGACTGTTCCCCCTACATAGGGTCACTTGGCAGATATGGATTGACACCTGTCCTCAAAACCCCTGATACACACTGACACAGAGCAGAATAGAGACTGTTACCCCTACATAGGGTCACTTGGCAGGTATGGATTGACACCTGTCCTCAAAGCCCATGATACACACTGAAACAGAGCAGAATAGAGACTGTTCCCCGTCCACAGAGACCATGATACACACTGACACAGAGCAGAATAGAGACTGTTCCCCGTCCTCAGAGACCATGATACACACTGACACAGAGCAGAATAGAGACTGTTACCCCTACATAGGGTCACTTGGCAGAAATGGATAGACACCTGTCCTCAAAGCCCCTGATACACACTGAAACAGAGCAGAATAGAGACTGTTCCCCGTCCACAGAGACCATGATACACACTGACACAGAGCAGAATAGAGACTGTTCCCCATCCTCAGAGACCATGATACACACTGACACAGAGCAGAATAGAGACTGTTACCCCTACATAGGGTCACTTGGCAGATATGGATAGACACCTGTCCTCAAAGCCCCTGATACACACTGACACAGAGCAGAATAGAGACTGTTCCCCGTCCACAGAGACCATGATACACACTGACACAGAGCAGAATAGAGACTGTTACCCCTACATAGGGTCACTTGGCAGGTATGGATTGACACCTGTCCTCAAAGCCCATGATACACACTGACACAGAGCAGAATAGAGACTGTTCCCCATCCTCAAAGCCCCTGATACACACTGACACAGAGCAGAATAGGGACTGTTCCCCCTACATAGGGTCACTTGCCAGGTATGGATTGACACCTGTCCTCAGGGACCCTGATACACACTGGGGGGGGACCTACTGTCCTCCCCCACCCCTGCGCGGTGGGTGGGGGCCATAAATCACAATGGGGGGGACCTACTGTCCTCCCCCCCCGGCCCCCACCCCTGCGCGGTGGGTGGGGGGCATAAATCACAATGGGGGGGACCTACTGATAGGAGTGGAGTATTGTTCTGATCAGTTTAATACCTTCCGCGTCTCCTATCAGTGGACGTGTATATGGCAGCCATTTTAGGAACCGCACACCTGGGACCCGAGCAAGGTCACCTCGTTCAAGCTGCTCTGGTTCCTTGATGAGCCAGCTGCCCGTGAGTTAACATGTCCCGTGGAGAAGCACTCTGTCCTGTAAAGCCTCACCCAAAAATATTTAAATAAATAACAGCACTTGGAGTGGTGAGTTTAGTAATGTTCTGATCAGTTTAATACCTTCCGCGTCTCCTATCAGTGGACGTGTATATGGCAGCCATTTTAGGAACCGCACACCTGGGACCCGAGCAAGGTCACCTCTTTCAACAGGCGACAAGATTTGGCCCTGTAAAACTATCCTGGATATTCTGTACAATTTCTATGGATATGGCAGTGATTTCTGTAACAGGGAGATGGAAGAAGATGCTTGGTCGGTCCTCTTACTTGAAATTTGGGGCACTGCGCAGGCAAGCTAATGTGCCACCAGATAGGAGTGGTGAGTTTAGTATTGTTCTGATCAGTTTAATACCTTCCGCGTCTCCTATCAGTGGACGTGTATACGGCAGCCATTTTAGGAACCGCACACCTGGGACCCGAGCAAGGTCACCTCTTTCAACAGGCGACAAGATTTGGCCCTGTAAAACTATCCTGGATATTATGTACAATTTCTATGGATATGGCAGTGATTTCTGTAACAGGGAGATGGAAGAAGATGCTTGGTCGGTCCTCTTACTTGAAATTTGGGGCACTGCGCGGGCAAGCTAATGTGCCACCAGATAGGAGTGGTGAGTTTAGTATTGTTCTGATCAGTTTAATACCTTCCGCGTCTCCTATCAGTGGACGTGTACATGGCAGCCATTTTAGGAACCGCACACCCGGGACCCGAGCAAGGTCACCTCGTTCAAGCTGCTCTGGTTCCTTGATGAGCCAGCTGCCCGTGAGTTAACATGTCCCGTGGAGAAGTACTCT
This sequence comes from Pelobates fuscus, assembly GCF_036172605.1. Lineage (NCBI taxonomy): Eukaryota > Metazoa > Chordata > Amphibia > Anura > Pelobatidae > Pelobates > Pelobates fuscus. The sequence goes on along the minus strand of NC_086325.1, from coordinate 108,343,667 downwards.
GTCCTGTAAAGCCTCACCCAAAAAAATGTAAATAAATAACAGCACTTGGAGTGGTGAGTTTAGTATTGTTCTGATCAGTTTAATACCTTCCGCGTCTCCTATCAGTGGACGTGTATATGGCAGCCATTTTAGGAACCGCACACCTGGGACCTGAGCAAGGTCACCTTTTTCAACAGGCGACAAGATTTGGCCCTGTAAAACTATCCTGGATATTATGTACAATTTCTATGGATATGGCAGTGATTTCTGTAACAGGGAGATGGAAGAAGATGCTTGGTCGGTCCTCTTACTTGAAATTTGGGGCACTGCGCGGGCAAGCTAATGTGCCACCAGATAGGAGTGGTGAGTTTAGTATTGTTCTGATCAGTTTAATACCTTCTGCGTCTCCTATCAGTGGACGTGTATATGGCAGCCATTTTAGGAACCGCACACCTGGGACCTGAACAAGGTCACCTCTTTCAACAGGCGACAAGATTTGGCCCTGGAAAACTATCCTGGATATTATGTACAATTTCTATGGATATGGCAGTGATTTCTGTAACAGGGAGATGGAAGAAGATGCTTGGTCGGTCCTCTTACTTGAAATTTGGGGCACTGCGCGGGCAAGCTAATGTGCCACCAGATAGGAGTGGTGAGTTTAGTATTGTTCTGATCAGTTTAATACCTTCCGCGTCTCCTTTCAGTGGACGTGTATATGGCAGCGATTTTTAATTGTAGAATCATCTCCCCTTTTTAGGCCAAGGTGGGAAGATGCTTAGACCACTGGTATATTGGTGCCATCTTGGAGGATTTCAGTCACTTGGTTGGAGCCGGGGGTGGGCTGAACTTCACTGGTGGTAAAGTGACCCATAGTAATTTTTCCCCTTTTAGAAAATGAGGGTGGTGAATTGTATGACTTCATTTACTTTAAAATATAGAGACGGCTACAGTTCTGCGTCTGTTTATTCAGTGTTTTTTGAGTGGTGGTGCTAATGTAACCTGTGAGTTCACATGTTTCCTCCATCTGCAGTTTTGCCTCATTGACTTGGGTCAGATTACCATACACACCAGGTTTCTAGAATCGAACAAGGTGTTTTTTTTTTTTTTTGTGGGATCTCCTTCTCTAAAACATGGTTAATCCTGAAATCCTTAGCTTTAATTAGCCATTTGTACCCTGCTTGTGATTTATTTTTTCCCTAATTTTTACTAAAGGTATTACAACATTTTGTCAAATACATCTCTTCTGGAAGGATATCCTGCTGCAAAGCAATCTGACGTTATTATAACATTTAACAGGTTTTTAAATGCAAGCTATTGGGACACCGTTCAAGCTGCTCGTTAAAGCTGCTCTGGTTCCTTGATGAGCCAGCTGCCCGCGAGGTAACATGTCCTGTGGAGAAGCACTCTGTCCTGTAAAGCCTCACCCAAAAAAATTTAAATAAATAACAGCACTTGGAGTGGTGAGTTTAGTATTGTTCTGATCAGTTTAATACCTTCCGCGTCTCCTATCAGTGGACGTGTATATGGCAGCCATTTTAGGAACCGCACACCTGGGACCCGAGCAAGGTCACCTCTTTCAACAGGCGACAATATTTGGCCCGTGTATATGGCAGCGATTTTTAATTGTGGAATCACCTCCCCTTTTTAGGCCAAGATTGGAAGATGCTTAGACCACTGGTATATTGGTGCCATCTTGGAGGATTTTTTTTTGGTTTGGTTTTTGAAGCCACAGTGCTGCACCAGTGGGCCTAAAAATTAGGCATGTACACATGCCTGAAAAATTTGGTATTGTTGCAGCCGCTGCTGTAGCAGCGGCCAGAAAAATTGATTTTTGTTTCACAGGCAGAAAGTGCCCTAAAACATGGCGGCTTGAACCCTAGTTGGTGGCGGATAAGTCACGCAAGTCAACCGGCATTCAGAGCTAAAATACAGCAGCGTGTGGACCATTTTTAGCCCAAGGCAGCTCATCTCATCAGGCCTTTTTTAATCAAATGTATCGCCCAGTGTCAGTCCCTTCGGGATCCATCCCTCATTCATCTTAATAAAGGTGAGGTAATCTAGACTTTTTTGACCTAGGCGACTTCTCTTCTCAGTGACAATACCTCCTGCTGCACTGAAGGTCCTTTCTGACAGGACACTTGAAGCGGGGCAGGACAGAAGTTCTATCGCAAATTGGGATAGCTCAGGCCACAGGTCAAGCCTGCACACCCAGTAGTCAAGGGGTTCATCGCTCCTCAGAGTGTCGATATCTGCAGTTAAGGCGAGGTAGTCTGCTACCTGTCGGTCGAGTCGCTCTCTGAGGGTGGATCCCGAAGGGCTGTGGCAATGCGTAGGACTTAAAAAGGTCCGGATGTCATCCATCAACAACACGTCTTTAAAGCGTCCTGTCCTTGCCGGCGTGGTCGTGGGAGGAGGAAGATGACTTCCACCTCTCCCCCTGTTAGATTCCCATTGTGCTGTGACATCACCCTTATACGCTGTGTAAAGCATACCTTTTAATTTATTTTGCAAATGCTGCATCCTTTCCGACTTGTTGTAATTCGGTAACATTTCCGCCACTTTCTGCTTATACCGGGGGTCTTGTAGCGTGGACACCCAGTACAGGTCATTCTCCTTCAGCCTTTTTATACGAGGGTCCCTCAACAGGCAGGACAGCATGAAATACCCCATTTGCACAAGGTTGGATGCCGAACTACTAATTTCCCGTTCCTCCTCCTCACTGATGTCATTGAAGGTATGTTCTTCCCCCCAGCCACGTACAACACTACGGGTACCAGATAGGTGACAACGAGCACCCTGGCATGCCTGTTGTGTTTGGTCCTCCTCCTCCTCAAAGCCACATTCCTCCTCTGACTCCTCTTCCTCACAATCCTCTTCCAGCGTTGCCGCAGGTCCAGCAAGCGATGCTGATAAGGCTGTTTCTGGTGGTGATGGTGACCACAACTCTTCCTCTTCCTCTTCACGCTCATCTACGGCCTGATCCAGCACTCTTCGCAGGGCACGCTCCAGGAAGAAAACAAATGGTATGATGTTGCTGATGGTGCCTTCGGTGCGACTGACTAGGTTTGTCACCTCCTCAAAAGGTTGCATGAGCCTACAGGCATTACGCATGAGCGTCCAGTAACGTGGCAAAAAAATTCCCAGCTCCCCAGAGGCTGTCCTAGCACCCCGGTCATACAAATATTCATTAACAGCTTTTTCTTGTTGGAGCAGGCGGTCGAACATTAGGAGTGTTGAATTCCAACGCGTAGGGCTGTCGCAAATCAAGCGCCTCACTGGCATGTTGTTTCGCCGCTGGATATCGACAAAGTGAGCCATGGCCATGTAGGAACGCCTGAAATGGCCACACACCTTCCTGGCCTGCTTCAGGACGTCCTGTAAGCCTGTGTCCTTATGCACAAAGCGTTGTACGATCAGATTACACACATGTGCCATGCACGGCACATGTGTCAACTTGCCCAACTTCAATGCCGCTATCAATTTTTTTCCGTTGTCACACACCACTTTGCCGATATCCAGTTGCTGCGGAGTCAGCCACTTTTCCACCTGTGCGTTCAGGGCGGACAGGAGTGCTTGTCCGGTGTGACTCTCTGCATTCAAGCAAGTCAAACCCAAGACGGCGTGACACTGCCGTATCCGGGATGTGGAATAGTACCTGGGGAGCTGGGGGGGTTCCGTTGATGTGGAGCAAAACGCAGCAGCACAAGAGGACTCAGCCGAGGAGGTTATGGAAGAGGATGGAGAAGGAGGAGTAGAGGAGGTGGCAGCAGGACTGCCTGCAAGTCGTGGCGGTGTCACCAACTCCTCTGCAATGCCACGCATTCCATGCTCGTCAGCCGTCAGCAGGTTTACCCAATTCGCAGTGTAGGTGATATACCTGCCCTGACCATGCTTTGCAGACCAGGTATCAGTGGTCAGATGGACCCTTGCCCCAACACTGTGTGCCAGACATGCCATGACTTCCTTTTGCACAATCGAGTACAGGTTGGGGATTGCCTTTTGTGAAAAGAAATTCCGTCCGGGTACCTTCCACTGCGGTGTCCCAATAGCTAAAAATTTTTTGAACGCCTCAGACTCAACCAGATTGTATGGTAAAAGCTGGCGGGCTAATAGTTCGGACAAGCCAGCTGTCAGACGCTGGGCAAGGGGGTGACTTGTTGACATTGGCTTCTTACGCTCAAACATGTCCTTGACAGACACATGACTGTGGGCAGATGAGCGGGAACTGCTCAAGGCGGGAGACGGAGTGGCGGATGGTTGAGAGGGGGCAAGGAGGACAGCAGTGGTTGACGTGGCTGAAGATGCTGGACCAGGAGGAGGATGGCGGCTTAGAGTAGGCGTGCTGCTTGTACTCATGTGTTGATCCCATAGGCGTTTGTGATGTGAGATCATGTGCCTACGCAAAGCAGTTGTACCTAGGTGGGTGTTGGACCTCCCACGACTCAGTTTCCTTTGGCACAGGTTGCAAATGGCATCGCTGTTGTCAGAGGCAGACACACAAAAAAAATTCCACACTGCTGAGCTCTGCAATGACGGCATTCTGGTGGTGGACACAGCATGCGTTGATTGGCGTGCTGTCGGGCTGACCCCGGGTGCCGATGCATGCTGTCTGACTGTGCCACTAGCTCCTTGCGACGAGGATGAAGAGGCACGATCAATACAAAAAACTGCAAAAAACATTAACATTTTTTAAAGAAAATGTACCGTATATACTCGAGTATAAGCCGACCCGAATATAAGCCGAGGCCCCTAATTTTACCCCAGAAAACTGGGAAAACTTATTGACTCGAGTATAAGACTAGGGTGGGAAATGCAGCAGCTACTGGTAAATTTCTAAATAAAATTAGATCCTAAAAAAATTATATTAATTGAATATTTATTTACAGTGTGTGTATATAATGAATGCAGTGAGTGCGTGTATGAATGCAGTGTGTGTGTATGAGTGCAGTGTGTGTGTTTGAGTGCAGTGTGAGTGCAGTGTGTGTGTATGAGTGCAGTGTGAGTGCAGTGTGTGTGTATGAGTGCAGTGTGAGTGCAGTGTGTGTGTGTATGAGTGCAGTGTGTGCGCGTATGAGTGCAGTGTGTGTGTATATGAATGAAGTGTGAGTGTGTGTGATGCAGTGTGTGTTTGTGTATGTGTTGGTGGGGGTGGGCATTTTGATATATTATTAATTATTTTATTAATTATTATTTAATTTTTAATTTTTTAATATTATTATATTTCTTTATTATTATTATTATTTATTATTTAACTGAATTATAAATTTTTATTTTTTTTATTATATTTTTTTTCGTCCCCCCTCCCTGCTTGATACATAGCAGGGAGGGGGGCTCCTTCCCTGGTGGTCCAGTGTCATTGGTAGTTCAGTGGGGGGGAGGTGTCAGGGTACCTGGAGTCTCTACCGTTGAGAGAGGTAGAGACTTGGAAGGTTATCCGTCCGGACGCCATGTCTCCTCGGTCTCCCGCGGTTCACTCGGCCTTGCTAACGCCGGCCGCGAGGGAGTCACTTCCTTTTATAACAGAAGGACCGGAGGTAGACGTCATGACGCTAACCCGAAACATCCTGCCACTCAAATCTCGGGAGACGAATCAGGACTCGCCGGAGGCGTGTCTCCTCTCCCTAGCCAGGATACTTAACGGGGGTTCTCTCATTCACTCATTGCCCTGTCGTGGTTCTAGTCCGCCTAGTCACACAGTGCTTTGTGATTCTCTTGTCTTTTGGTTCTGACCCGGCTTTGTTATTTACTCTCCTGCCTTTCTGTTATCCTTGACCCGGCTTGTCTCTCGCTTACCTGTCTTCTGTTATCCTCGACCTCGGCTTGTCTCTGACCATTCTATTGTAGTTCTACGTTAGTCCGGCCATTCTAAGGACCGGTATACGTATCAGCTACTCTTTGTACTCTGCGTGTTGGATCCCTGACCCGATCCTGACATTACGACAGGGCCATGGATCCTGCAGGTACAAATTGTCAGCTTGGTTCTCCTGATCCTAGGTTTGACGCCATGGATCATAGGATGGATCAGATGGCTCTGGCACTACAGGCGCTGCTGTCTCGCCCTATTAATCCACCTGAGGAGAGGCGTAACACTTCTGCTTCTTCTGTGGGTTCAGGGTTAGAGGTAGCTACTGTAGGTGCTTCTTCCCGAGTTACCCCACCTGTACGTTATGCTGGTTCTCCTGAGAGGTGTCGTGGCTTTTTGAACCAGATCAGTATTCACTTCGAGCTACAGCCCCGTTCATACCCTACTGATAGGGCAAAGGTGGGATTTATTATTACCTTACTCATTGAGAAAGCTCTGAGATGGGCGAATCCGTTGTGGGAGAATGATAATCCATTAGTCTATAACTATAATTCCTTTGTAGCTGCTTTTAAAAGAACTTTTGACCCTCCTGGCAGGAAGGTCAATGCAGCCAGATTACTGTTGCGCCTTAGACAAGACAACCAAACACTTGTGGATTATGCACTAGAGTTCAGGTCTTTGGCGGCAGAGGTAAAATGGAATGAACAGGCCTATATAGACGTTTTCTTAAATGGATTATCTGATGTAATACTTGATGAGGTAGCTACTAGAGAACTTCCCGAGAATCTGGAGGACTTAATTTCCTTTATCTCCCGTATTGACGAACGCCTAAGGGAGAGACAGAATACTCGAGATAGAACCGCGAAATCTTTCTCTAGACTAGTACCATCATTTCAAGTTGCTGAAACCAAAGATCCACAGGTTTCAGAACCTATGCAGTTAGGCCTTACTCGTCTCTCAGAGGAGGAGAGACAGTACAGGAGAAGAGAGGGACTGTGTATGTATTGTGGGTTCAGAGGTCATGTACGTTTGAGCTGTCCCAGCCGTCCGGGAAACGCTCGCACCTAAGTTTCTCTAGAGGACAGACCTTGGGTGTTTCGATTTTGTCCTCTACCCATAACTACAAAGAACATAGACTCCTTTTACCGGTCTCGTTAACTTGGGAGAAGGGAACTTTAGAAACTATGGCATTGATAGACTCCGGCGCTGCTGAGAGTTTTATCGACCAAAAGTTTCTCACTAAACACACTATCCCATCCCAGTTAAGGAAGACACCCTTGGCTGTTGAAGCCATTGATGGTAGACCTTTAGTTGAGCCTGTGATTTCCCGGGAGACCACACCTCTTTACTTAACTATTGGTATTCTACACAAGGAGGAAATATCCCTACTACTCATTTCATCCCCTTCTGTTCCCATAGTCCTGGGATACTCCTGGCTTAAGAAACATAACCCCGTTATAGATTGGAGATCAGGGGAAATAGTTTCTTGGGGCCAGAATTGTCAAGAGAGTTGTTTAAAGAAAGTGTCACCTCTTTGTAGTGTCAACCCAATTAATAACGCTACTGACTCTACCAAAGTACAGATACCGTCCTTGTATCAAGATTTAAAGGCAGTATTTGACAAAAGAAAGGCTGATACCTTACCACCACATAGGCCTTTTGATTGCAAAATTAATTTACTTTCTGGTACCATGCCCCCCAGGGGTCATGTATATCCTTTGTCCACGAATGAGAACTTAGTTCTAGAGGAGTATATTCGTGAAAACCTAGACAAGGGGTTCATTAGAAGATCCTCCTCCCCTGCTGGGGCTGGATTCTTTTTTGTTAAAAAGAAGGATGGCTCTTTAAGACCTTGCATTGACTACCGAGGCCTTAACAAGATAACCATCAGAAATGTTTATCCTATTCCCTTGATCACCGAGCTTTTTGACCGATTAAAAAGCTCTAAAATTTTCACTAAGTTAGACCTTAGAGGTGCTTATAATTTAGTGAGGATCCACGACGGTGACGAGTGGAAAACTGCATTCAATACTCGATATGGGCACTATGAGTATACGGTAATGCCTTTTGGTCTCTGCAATGCTCCGGCAGTATTTCAGGACCTCATTAATGAGGTTCTTAGGGAGTTTCAAGATGACTGTGTAATTGTATACCTTGATGATATTCTTATACATTCCAGGGATATTGAGACTCACCACAGGCAAGTCAGGAGGGTTTTACACAAACTTCTTCAGCATGGCTTGTACTGCAAACTAGAGAAATGCAGCTTTGACCAATCCCAAACTACATTTCTTGGTTATGTGATTTCTGGGGAAGGGTTTGAAATGGATCCGGAGAAGCTCCAATCCATACTAGACTGGCCTTTACCTCAGGGTCTCAAGGCTATCCAGAGATTCATTGGTTTCTCTAATTACTACAGACGTTTCATTAAGGGATACTCCTCTATCATTGCTCCCATCACTAACATGACCAAACAAGGGGCTGAGACTAAGAATTGGTCTACTGAAGCTCTTCGGGCTTTTGAGACACTCAAAGAGCTGTTTGCTTCCGCACCAATTTTAGTTCACCCTGATACTAATCTACCTTTCCTACTCGAAGTAGACGCTTCTGAGACAGGTATAGGTGCTGTTCTGTCCCAAAGGTTGGGTGTAGATAAACCACTACATCCTTGTGGATACTTTTCCAAAAAATTGTCCGGTACTGAAAGCAGATATGACATTGGTGACAGGGAACTACTAGCGGTTATAATGGCCTTGAAGGAGTGGAGACATTTATTGGAGGGTACTTTGCATCCTGTTACTATTTTGACGGATCATAAGAACTTATCCTATATTGGGGAGGCTAAACGACTATCATCTAGACAGGTTCGTTGGTCCATATTTCTCACTCACTTCAACTACGTACTCACATATAGGCCAGGTTCTAAGAATTCTAAAGCCGACGCCTTATCTCGCCAATTTGAACCTGCTGCCGTATCTGAGCCGGTTTTGTCCTCTATAGTACCCAAGTGTAACATTATCGCTAATACTACTCTCAAAGTTCATTCCCCGCTACTTGATCAGATAAGGAACTTGCAGCATCTGGCACCTAGACTGACTCCGGTTTCCAGACTTTTCGTTCCCCCTGAACTTCAATTGGAGCTCTTACAGTGTCTTCACGAGAGTAAGGTGGCTGGTCATCCGGGTGTCCGCAAGACGTATTCTTTGATCTCCAAGGATTTCTGGTGGCCGTCGTTACGGAAGGATATTAAGGATTTTATCGGGGTTTGTGTGGTCTGTACTAAAACCAAACTACCGCATTCGCTTCCTTGTGGCCTTCTACAACCGCTGGAGATTCCTGACAAACCTTGGTCCTGTGTAGCTATGGACTTTATTGTGGATCTGCCGGTTTCTAAAAAACACACTGTTATCCTCACCGTAGTCGATAGGTTTACCAAGATGGCACATTTCGTACCTTTGCCTAAACTCCCGACTTCTCCTGAATTGGCAGAGGTCTTTGCTAAAGAGATTTTTCGTTTACATGGGATTCCTTCTGAGATCACTTCTGATAGAGGCTCCCAATTTGTTTCACGTTTTTGGAGGTCGTTCTGTTCTCAATTAGGCATCAAATTGAATTTTTCGTCCGCCTATCATCCTCAGTCTAACGGAGCTGCTGAACGAACTAACCAGAAGATTGAGCAATACTTACGTTGTTTTGTTTCCGAACACCAGGACGATTGGGTCGGTTTGATTCCTTGGGCAGAGTTTGCGCACAATAATCTTGTTTGTGACTCCACGCATTCAAGTCCCTTCTTCATGAACTATGGCTTTCATCCATCTATTCTTCCCCCGGTTTCTCCTTCCCAAGGAGTACCGTCGGTTGATGTCCATGTGGCCAACTTGAGGAAGTTGTGGGATCAGACTCGACAGATTCTTCTACACAATTCTGTACTGGTAAAGAAACATGCTGACAAACGTAGAAGGGCGGCTCCGAATTTTGTTCCAGGCGATAGAGTGTGGTTGAGCACTAGGAATATTCGTCTTAAAGTTCCTTCCATGAAGTTCGCTCCTCGTTATATTGGTCCTTACAGGATCTTGACTCGAATTAATCCAGTGGCATATCGTCTAGCTCTTCCAGCTACTTTACGCATCCCGAACTCCTTTCACGTGTCATTGTTGAAACCTCTAATCTGTAACAGATTCTCCTCCACAATCGCCCCTCCGCGCCCTGTTCAGGTGGAGGGTCAGGAGGAGTATGAGGTTAACTCCATTATTGATTCTCGTGTCTCCCGGGGACGAGTACAATATTTAGTTGACTGGAGGGGATATGGTCCTGAGGAGAGGAGTTGGGTACCACAAGAGGATGTTCATGCTCCTCGTCTTCGCAGGGCATTTCACTCCCGCTTTCCATCTCGCCCCGGCTCCTTCCGCCCGGTGGGCGTATCTGAGGGGGGGGGTACTGTCAGGGTACCTGGAGTCTCTACCGTTGAGAGAGGTAGAGACTTGGAAGGTTATCCGTCCGGACGCCATGTCTCCTCGGTCTCCCGCGGTTCACTCGGCCTTGCTAACGCCGGCCGCGAGGGAGTCACTTCCTTTTATAACAGAAGGACCGGAGGTAGACGTCATGACGCTAACCCGAAACATCCTGCCACTCAAATCTCGGGAGACGAATCAGGACTCGCCGGAGGCGTGTCTCCTCTCCCTAGCCAGGATACTTAACGGGGGTTCTCTCATTCACTCATTGCCCTGTCGTGGTTCTAGTCCGCCTAGTCACACAGTGCTTTGTGATTCTCTTGTCTTTTGGTTCTGACCCGGCTTTGTTATTTACTCTCCTGCCTTTCTGTTATCCTTGACCCGGCTTGTCTCTCGCTTACCTGTCTTCTGTTATCCTCGACCTCGGCTTGTCTCTGACCATTCTATTGTAGTTCTACGTTAGTCCGGCCATTCTAAGGACCGGTATACGTATCAGCTACTCTTTGTACTCTGCGTGTTGGATCCCTGACCCGATCCTGACAGGAGGGAGGGCTGGCAGAGCTGTACTTACCTGTCCTGCAGCTCCTGTCAGCTCTCTCCTCCTCCGTGCGGTCTGTGCAGCTCCCTCTGTCAGCTCACAGTGTAAGTCTCGCGAGAGCCGCGGCTCTCGCAAGACTTACACTGGGAGCTGACCGAGGTGCTGAACGGACGGCGCGGAGGAGGAGAGAGCTGACAGGAGCTGCAGGACAGGTAAGTACAGCTCTGCCATCCCCCCTCTCCCCTGGTCTGTATTATGGCAATGCAAATTGCCATAATACAGACTCTGACTCGAGTATAAGCCGAGTTGGGTTTTTTCAGCATAAAAAATGTGCTGAAAAACTCGGCTTATACTCGAGTATATACGGTATTTCCTCCTCTTTTATGCTTATCTTAGGCCTGGGAGTGGGAAGTCATTTACCTTGTTGATCTAGTGGGTGGAGAATCTGGTGCGCACCACTGGCAGGTGCTGACCATGTGTATTGGGTGGTAACCAACAGCAATGCTCTCATACAATGGCTAGAGAAATTTATATGGTCTACAACAAATTGTAAGCTCCCTGACCCTTCTTCACTATACTACTTTAGCTGGTAAAGGAGATCTTTGATCCACAAAATGTTGTATTCCTTTCAGGTCACTAGATTCTTCCTATAGATATGAAAATGTTTTTAGGGACCTCAGACTGTTTAATATTCGTGTGCTGGTTATTCAATGTTTGTGAATCTCTATAGAAGAAAGCTGCTTGATCAACCATAATATTTAACAACTAGACAGGCTAGACATATGAACTGTAAAGAATGTACCTAAATAATTCAACTGTGATGAGTGAAATTGGAAATATGTGAACTGTTCTTACCAATCAATGCCATCTTGAGCGAAATGAAGAGGACGTGTTTACATTATTATTATGAACATACATTGATGTGATAATGTTTGACTTAATGTTAAAATTAATGTAAGAACTGAAGAAGGCTAGAGATATTTCTACACATATAGCACTACATCATCTGCATATATTTTAAATTCCACCTTCATAAGTTGAAATCCCATGTTATTGGGGGAGTCAGGTAACAATGTTATTTTAAATGCAGTGATTCTCAACTTAGTCTTTAAGGCACACTAAAGACACTATTGATCGCTCTGCAATCACAGGCAATAATAAAGGAGAAAGACACTTTCAATTTTCTAATTCAGAACAATTGAAGGCTAGTCCCTGGTCGAAAACACTTGTTTGGGTTGAAGCATACGAGAATCTAAGCAAAGAGAGACATTACATTTTGGAAACTCTAAATGGATAAAAAAACAGGTGTGGCCATTACAATGAATGGAATATATTCTTGTGTCCAAAGTTAAGAGCGGGGAGTCATGAGACTTTCATAAATATAATGAAATTTTTGGAAGTTGGTTGTGTTGAATGATTCTCATACAGCATAGAAGATGAGTCACGTTGTACACATTAGCGGCGGAACTATCTCTGATGTAGGCGGTGATGCTGCAGCAGGGCCCGCACGCTGAGGGGGCCTATTGGTTGGTAGATGTACTTAAGGGCCATCCAATGGTTATTGCTGAACAGCCCAGTCAGGCACCACAGTCCTTTATGATAGCGACTGGCCCCTGTAATATTGGCAGAGCTGGGAGGAAGTGAGAGCTTAAGTGGAGAGCACCACACTGGAGGGCAAGAGGCAGGTGCAGCAATTAGTGAGCTCCTACAGACACATCAGCCTCAGCCAGCAGTACCCATTGCAAGTCACCATCCTGCAGTCAAAAGGTATTTTAACAGGAGTGTGGCTGCAAATATAGAAATTATGACATGTGTATGTCTGTATGTGTGTGTATGTGCCAGTATGTGTATCTGTGTGTCAGTGTGTGTATCTGTGTGTGTATATGCCAGTGTGTGTATCTGTGCATCAATGTGTTTTTCTGAGTGTGTATGTATGTTTCATAGTGTCTATCTGTGTGCCAAGGTCACTGTGTGTATCTGTGTGCCAGTGTGTGTGTGTGTGTGTGTGTGTTTAAGTGCCAGTGTATGTGTATGTTTGAGTGTGTGTATCTGTATGCCAGTGTGTGTATGTGCTCAAGTGTGTGTATGTGTCCAGGTGTGTATATAAATGTGTGCGTATGTTTCAGTTTGTTTATAGGTGTGTATCTGTGTATTAATGTGTATGTATATCTATGTAAGTATGTATGTATGTGACAGTGTATGTGCATACATCCCAGCAATCAAACACAAACACAACATGCAAACTCAGCACTGCCTGCAAACACAAACATTACATTCAATCAAATTTAAGCTTGTAGGTCAGTGGATGCACTTAACCAATGATTTATGGAGTGCTCCTAGTGGGCAGCATGCCTTCCTGTCCTTGACAGTAACGTGGTCATAGCAGTGGAGGAGGACCAACCTTAGCAGCATTAGAGAAACAATAAGGAATCACAACACCAAAATAAATGTCAAAGAGACTGCCTATGACAGGATATCAGCATACAGTGGCATACAGTGGTACAACTCCGCTTAAGACATGACAGAAACTAATTATGGAACAGCAGAGGGTGATCCACCACTACATTAGCATTGGTTCCCTACTGTGGCCGTAGGATGTCAGTTACTTAGTGTCAGTTCTTATTCCGTTTAGGGATGTGACAAAAACATTGAGCCAAACTAATGCCAGTTTGGGACAGGTCATCTGCTTGTTGTCCCACCTCATGAACAAGATGGATGCTTTACGTTTTAACAAGATCTGTAATTTGCAAAGAAAGAGAGGCATGCTGGTTGACAAAGTTTTGCACATTGAACCTAACGTTGTCATTGTCTATTACTTTCAGCAGCAGCAGCAGCAACATAATCCCAAGACAAGCTGTAGTTTGAGCTGAGGCTGTTGGCAGTCAGAGGGGAGTAAATGAGTCAACCAGCAGCCAAAAGGAGACTCTTAATGTTTCTATAAGGGTCAGAGCTTTCCTGTGGAAATATGCTTTGCTTTATAGTGAGGAACCTTTGAGATACTGGGAAGAGCAGAAGAATGTATGGCCTGCTCTGTGTCTGGTTGCCCAGTCACTATCATTATGTCCACCAAGAACTGTCCAAAGTGAGCAAGTGTTTTCTCTTACTGGAAACATTCTGCATCTCCAATGCTCACAAATATTCCCACTACTGATGGAGCAAATAGCCTTTCATTGTAGTGGTTTCCACTCCCTTGACTGAGTTTTGCATGCCTGCTACCTGTGCCATAGACACAGTTAGTAAAAACTGATAGGGCGCTGTGTTTTTTCTGCACGGAAGGGCTGTCACTGACGCTTTAGAGTGGATGTGTGGGACAGGTTTGTTCTTCATAGGTTGGAAGGGAGGAGTGGGTGGTCAATTGCCCAATTCTTTCATATTTGGAAAAAAAGTCTCTATTTTTCAACTTAAAAATGACTCCTGCTCTCTATCTTTCATTAATACAAGATAGCATAAGAAAAAAACCTTCTCTTACTTTCTGTTGTTTTAATCCAGATATACAATAATCTAATTATAGCAACTCTGATTTGGCATTGCAAAAATGCCTAATATTAAGTAGCTAATAGGCCAGGCAATATTGTAGCTTCTTTTTCGTGTCAGCACAGTAACAGTACCTTATTTCTGCTTTCTGGAAATTTTTCAGCAACCAAATTCTTACAAGCCAAACTGTAATGGACTACATTTTGCTGACCTAATTTTTATTTTGTGTGGTCCGACCCAAATTAATTTTTCTATAAGATAAAGCAATTTTATCAGCATATCATATTTCAGTATTATTTACACTCTTCTAGGAGTGAGGTGTATGTTTGCTTTCAACAAATAACGGTATGATTCAGGATGTAAATTTGATGCTGAAATGGCAAATATTGATTGTGTACCAGGATGCAAACTCATTAAATTAAAGTTTACTTCCAATGTATCCTACAGCAGTGCTTAAAAGCATTGAGTGATTCGATTCTTGAAGGATCAACATCAAATGTATTAAAAGCAAATATCATAAATACCACTATTACAACTGGTGGTTTGGTAGATTTTGTTTAATATAATACCATATACTGGCATTTGGAAAGAAAGTTTTATGCAGTTTTGTGATGGTCATTGGATAGTTAGGAGTAGTCCTATGTATACCACTGTTTTTAGAAATGATTTACCAGAAGCTAATCATTTTTGTCCTACTCAGAAAAGTAGTGGTCTACTGGCCTAAAAAGACTTTAGCCCCCGGAGAAATGAGTGACAGTCATGTAGGTCTGTACCCGAAAGAATAATGGGTACCAATAAACTATCTCTACCCCATTTATTCCTGTATGCACATATTATTTGAATTGATTCTACTCTATAATCATGTCCACAGTTGCAATTTACCTCTTGTCCTAGAGTCAAAATTATTGCTTCAAAAATATTACATTAATGGCAATGTTTCCAACTTATAAAGGAATTCGCACAAAGTTTGAATTATAGAGCAGAAACAAAGTTTGCAAAAGAGACAAAAGGAGATGTAGAGATGTTTCTAGCTACCAGTATGAAGGGCAGCAATATAAGGACATCATGACCTTCTGTGGGCATACAGGAAGTGGTGGGAGAGATCTATGGACAAAATAAACACCAAAATTAACTCCAGCCATCAGTTCTAAGGAGTGTAACTGTTTATTAACTTATAAGTGCCATATCGCAGCCACTGTTATTTTAGTTTATTCTCAGTTCTGTTCATGGTTTTTGAATGTTTTTTGTCAACCTTTTCATCTGTCAATTACTTATTGTTAGCTAACCCTTTTGTATCATTGTAAAGTGGAACATTTTAGCACTATATACATTCTACTGATGATAATAAAACTAATAATAGTAGAGGTGTAGCTCAGAGCAATTGTTTCAGATAAACCCTTAGCATGTTCTTGAAGTTTAAGATGGCTTCCTGACTTTTCTGAAGTATATTGTAATTATTATACTATTTAAAAAGTATCTTTACATTTCTTTATGCAGTTGCACCACCATAGAATGCCAACACGCACAGATTACATAGGGACATGCATAGATGACTGGGTTATATGTTTTGCTATCTGTACTCAGGGCCGGTGCAAGGATTTTTGCCACTCTAGACAAAAAATATTTTGCCGCCCCATTTGCTCCACCCACTCATGCATACTGATATACACTGACCCAAGCAGACTGACGCACACTCACTGACACACACAGACTGACGCACACACTGACCCATGCAGACTGACGCACACTCAGTGACACACACAGACTGATGCACACACTGATCCATGCAGACTGACGCACACACACTGTTGAATGTAGACTGACGTGCACACACACTGACCCACGCAGACACACACTGTCTCATGCAGACACACATACTGGCCCATGCAGATGCATACACTGACACACACTGATACATGCAGACACACACACTGATACTTGTAGACTAGTGATGTAGCTAACATAAAATTTTCCGTTCGCGAACAGCGAACGTGAACTTCCGCAAATGTTCGCGAACGGGCGAACCGCCATAGACTTCAGAAGGCAGGCGAATTTTAAAACCCACAGGGACTCTTTCTGGCCACAATAGTGATGGAAAAGTAGTTTCAAGGGGACTAACACCTGGACTGTGGCATGCCGGAAGGGGATCCATGGCAAAACTGCCATGGAAAATTACATAGTTGATGCAGAGTCTGGTTTTAATCCATAAAAGGCATAAATAACCTAACATTCCTAAATTGTTTGGAATAACGTGCTTTAAAACATCAGGTATGATGTTGTATCGATCAGGTAGTGTAAGGTTTACGCCCGCTTCACAGTGATAGACCAAACTCCCCGTTTAACGCACCGCAAACAACCGCAAACAGTCCATTTGCACAACCGCAAACTCCCCATTTGCACAAGGTTGGATACCAAGCTAGCCATGTCCCGTTCCTTGTCCTCACTGATGTCATTGAAGGTCTCTTCCTCCACCCAGCCACGTACAACACCAAGGGTCCCCGAAAGGTGACAACAAGCCCCCTGTATTTTTTTTTTAAATGTACATTACTGTTAACAGCAGCCTGCCAAGCATGTCCCACTATAGCCGATCCTCCACACCATGCCTTTGATCACATGAACTGCTCTCTGCACATTAACTAATCGTAAAGTAGCAAGCATTTAAACATGTCATTATTTCACCTCCTAAAGAGTTTATTGTCGTAGTTCCTTACATGCCTTTACCTTAACCGTTCATGTATTATGTTATTCACTAGTCTCATCTCATGGGGCGACTCACACTTGATTTATAACTAGTGGTGGAGCTCTGATATAAATACACAGTTGATAACGTGCAAGCTACACCCTAAACATGACAGCCATATACTGCTATATACTCATACCCTCATGCAACTAGCCATGATATACGCACGTTCAGCCTAGCATGCTCAAATATAACACACTTCTGTCTAAAAAAAAATACAAAAAAACATAAAAAGAATGCAGCTTCAGAATTAATCTAAATTGTATGCTGTCTAGGAGTGGGATGGTCTGGGAGGGAGGGTCTGCTGCTGATTGGCTGTAATGTGTCTGCTGACTGTAAGGTACAGGGTCAAAGTTTACTCAATGATGACGAATAGAGGGCGGACCGAACATTGCATATGTTCACCATCCGTGGCGAACGCGAACAAGCTATGTTCGCCAGGAACTATTCGCCAGCGAACTGTTCGGGACATCACTAATGTGGACACAAGCTGACCCATACTGCAGACACATGCTGACCGATACAGACACACACTGACCCATACAGACACACATTGACCCATAAAGACAAACACTGACATACACAAATTCTTCACAAATACACATTCCCCATTAACTCACTTACCTTTCTTAATATTTGACTGCTTGTCACGTGTTCCTGGCCACTTCCCTGCGCATGACCACCTTCACTGCATGTCAGCCCCAGCCCTGCTATGCTCCCGCCCACTTGTCCCCACGTACAGGGCAAGGGGCGGATGCGAGAAATTGAAGCGCCCTTGCACTGTTACGGCAATGGAAGTGCTTCTGGGGGGCCTGGCTGTGCAGGCTGAAGTGGATGCCGCCGAACCAGTGTTACACCCGGCTCTAGTAAGCAGACATGTAAGTGTCCCTAGCGTCTGGTCACATGGCCAGTGGCACGATTTATAGAATTGTTAAAATATAGAGGGGTGGCCAAACGAGCAGTAAAGCTCCTGCCGGTGCCCCCATTTAAGCAGCATCCTAGGTGGCCGCCTAGTTGGCTTATAGGACGTGCTGGCCCTGTCTGTACTAGCACTAGTATTTTAAAGACTGGGTTGTATGCTTTGCTATCTGTACTAGCTCTAGTGTTTCAAATGCATTCTGTATGGTTAATTCTATAAGAGAGTATTTAGCAAGCAGAATAATAGGAGTAGTTCATGTTTATGATCTGAAGAACAGAGGCAAAGTTTTAGCAGTTCTAGACAATTTCCAACAGTTAATCCACTTGACAATAACAGGCATGAATGATTAACATTAACAACCTCCAAATTATCTTTGGGATTCCACTAGATAAGGTTTTTACCTTAACCTATTCAGCTTCTACCAGCTTTATGCAATTTGTATGTTCCTTTCATTGTTGCACAGTAGATTAGCTTATCTCAGACAAAACTAATGAGGCATTGTACTCTATGTTGATAACTGATTGTTGGTATCATCGTTTACCAAATTATTGTTTTATGATTTTTTGGTTTTATATTTAAAGGGACACTGTAGGCACCCAGACCATTTCAGCTCGTTGAGGTAGTCTGGGTGCTGCGTCCCTTTTGCACTTAGTGCTGCAATGTTTACATTGCAGCACTAGGTCTGCCCTCAGTGGCTGTATACTTGGGGAGCTTCCGGAATCCAAATAGACTTTTGGTTCGTTATCTGATACTGGACATCCTCACGCTCTGCATGAGGACCTTCAGCATCAGATTTCTCCCAATTGGAAAGCATTGATTCAATTTCAATATGGGGAGCGCAGGATGCGCATTAGACCCCGCTCGTTGCAGGATGGAGGAGGGTGCGGAGTTTTGACCCAGCACCGAGGGACATCAGTGCTGGGATCAGGTAAGTAAATATTTTTTTTTTTTCTTAAATTTTTTATTTTTGTGTGCATGAAGAATTAAACATATCTGCTGGTAGTGCCACAATAGAAGGTACCGGACATTCGTGGTTGACAGTTAAATGGCTGTCATAGCTTAATTGATGGTATCACCGATACCCTGACACTTCCGGGTAGCCGGAGCCTTGCCATGCCCCCTTTTTCTGACGCGGTCATCCCGCGCTACTTAGGGAGACCGCACCAGATCTAAATTGCTGGATTATTGAAAAAGGTTACGACCGCAATCACATACCCGGCTGAAGTTCTTTGCTCTCTTTACACGTGTACCCGACCCGGACTGGATATCGCTGACTCCCTCTCTTCTCACCACGACCTTGGATTGTATCACGGACCACCCCTGCATGCTCAATAACCTCCCCAGCTTAGCGACAAGCTAAAAGCAGGCTGGAACTACTCTCATCAAAAGCTAAGTAGAATCTTCAGTGCTAATTCGGATTTCACCTACACGCAAGTCTGTCTTACTTTCTATTGCTACAACTAACAATCCTTCCTGCAAACTTGCCTCATTGTTACTCCCAGGAAGCAGTCATTTTTCATGGACTAACTAATTGCTTTCTTGAAATTGCAAACTACTTCAGCTTGCTTCATCTAACCACGCTGACATTTAAAGCTACAGTATCAGTATTAACTCTTGCTTCAATTGAATCTGCTTCTACTTGCTTTGCCTAACTACGCTGAGTCACTAAGGTGACTTAGTGAGGGAGCTTGGATCTCTTACGTGCGACGCTCATTCCAGGTAGGTGTGGGTCAGTGGGGCACATGAACAAAATGTCCACATGAGTCTCTGTTTAGCTGACGCCCTCTGTGAGCCTAGCATGGTCCTGCTGCAAGATGGCTGTCAGGCATACTTCGTGGCTCCGTCCGGGCTGGCTGGTATGTGTTGTCTGGCAATCCAGGAGAGGTGTGCGGCGTCTAGCATGTGTGACCGGCTTCTTGATTCGTCTGGAGGGTATATTTTCATCTGCTGGATGTCGTTGGTCAGTACTGTGGTGTGTGCGCTGGCCTGCTGTATCTCCATTTCTTCCTTCTGCACCCGGCCCACCAGGGAGCTCGAGAAAATCTGGATGCTGTGTTGTTAGCCATGAGCACGGATGTGTTCCTTCCCTCCGTCCTCAGCGCACGTGGCATCCGCCATTTTAGGTGAGGTGCCTGGGCTGCCAGTTGGGGTGGTGGTGTTGCTGGGCCTTGTGTGCACTGCAGTGGTTGGGGCCACAGGGTGAGGACCGGGATCACGCCCACCGGTCCAGAGGGGGGGATCAGGACCGGGTCCGCTGATGTGCCATGTGCTTGTGGGCTCCGTTGGGCAGGATAGTGGAGCGGCGGCCGTCCACTTCACTCACCGCCAGTCAGGATCCCGCAGGGTGCCACAGGGATCTCTCCTCCGAGGGACTGGAACTCTGAGTGCAAGCCTCTCCTCGACCCCGATAGCCCGTATATATCTAGGGTTGCGGTTGTTGATCGCTTATTTCTGCTGAAATCATGATTTATAGTTTAACCCCTTAACGACACATGACATGTGTGACACGTCATGATTCCCTTTTATTCCAGAAGTTTGGTCCTTAAGGGGTTAAATCGGTCATATTGTTCAGGAGCTGCTCCTTCCTGTGACCACTCAGCTCGGCAGTCCGGCCCCGCCCCTTAAATAAAGGGTTTAAAACCCTTTCTTTACCAGGTATGAGGGGCGGAAGGGAGGGGGGAGGCAGAGGGATCGGTAGTGCCAGGCAGGGCCGCCATCAGAAATTGTGGGGCCCCTAACACAGCTCAAGATCTGGGCCCCCGGGTGCCCGCCTCTAAATCCCGCCCACAGGAATACACAGACACAAAAGGACACAGACACACACAGAAAGATACACACACATATACAGACACATACACAAGCATAAGGAGATACAGATACACACACACACACACACACTGACGTACATACATACTCACATACTGACACACACATACAAACAGACATACATACATACACATAAATACATACTGACATACATACTGATATACAGACAGACAGACATATGCACACACACACACACATACAGATAGATATATACATAAACAGATACATACAGACATACATACTGACATACATACACACAGACATACATGCATACCGACATACATACACACATACATACTGAGATGTATACATACTGACATACACACACACAGACATATATACATACTGACATACACACACACAGACATATATATATACACACACATACAGATAGATAGATACATGCACACACACACGCAGACATACACACACACACAGAGACATACATGCATACTGACATACATACTGATAGATATATACACACAGACATACTGACATACATACACACATACTGACATACACACAGACATACATACGCAGACACACACACACACAGACATGCATACTGACATACATACACAGACATACATACATATACACACACACCTCATTTATCAGCCACCCTCCTCTTACCTTTTCGTTGCAGGAGGGTGGCTGGGGATGTTGGGACAGGATGCCTCGCCTCTCCTCTCCTCGGCTGTCTCTCCCCCCGTGCGGAGTAAGCTGGAAGGAAGTGACCGTCCGTCACTTCCTCCCAGCAGCACTTGCGGTGCAGCCGCAATTTTTTTTTAAAGGGGCCCGGTCGCGCTATTACACGGCCGCAGCGCTGACTGGGCCCCTGAAGAAATTTCGGGCTCATCGGGCGGCCCTAAATGCTTGGGCCACCTGATGGGCCCTGGTGCAGATGCACCTGCGGCAGTTTTGCTGCTCCACGTGGGGCCCCCCAGGGCCGCCGGGCCCATGACAACTGTCATGGTTGTCACCCCCTGATGGCGGCCCTGGTGCCAGGAATACAACTTTGCATTCCTGGCACTACAGTATTCCTTTAATGTTTTTGTTATGCTTTTCCTTTTTTTCATATATGCAAACGACAAAGCGTATTTATGTTTTAAAAAAAAATACATAGTTATCAAAACAAACAATTACATTACGAACATATACACAAATACTTACATGTACACTAACATGGGACTTGGTGTTAGAGAATCTTTAGATAGCATCCTTGTGATATCAAATGCAATCCTCAAACTATTCACTGTTTAAATCTCAATGAATTACAATTTAAGGTGATGAATAGGTGGCCTTTAATCCCTGCCCGTATAGCTAAAATGTACCCAAATAGTGCCGACAAATGCTGGAGATGCAACAGATCAAGGGGAGATCAAATGCATATATGGTGGAACTGCACTCTTCTAAGCTCCATATGGTCCAAAGTTTATGAATTCTTACACCGACTAGGGCACTTCTACATTTGTATTTAAAAGGGCTAAACAAAAGAAGAGAAAAACATATTTGTGCATTTAATGATAGCAGTAAAACTGTATATAGCAAAAAAAATGGAAATCATCGAATTTAATCAATTGGCCTATGGTTAAAACTCAGTTTACTTTCCAATGCAGAATGGAAACAGGTATTGTGCTGTACACCAACAACGATAGCACCCAGTATTCTTTCTGGAATAATATACTCAAAGAAATGGGAGAAGATAGGCAATCGGAGTGAGCACATGGGGGTATACGTATTGTTTTAAGATTTTAGATCCATATCAAACTCATTTGCCTTATGTTAGTACTAGATATTTCAAAATAAAAATACTTGAAACATCAGTCACCATTCAGAAAATATAAAACATGCAAGGTAAACCATCTAGAAACAAAAGGCAAAGAAGCAAAACTAGTTATATTTAAGGAAACATGGACAGATCTTGATGTAGGATTGATGACAAGAACATTCCACTGTGTCCATGATAGGTGATCCATATTTAGAACTTTGCCCTGCAATCACATTTAATACACAATCTGATTTGTCTTTAAAATGCTTTTAATTATTATTTATATTTTGCATTTATTTAACAATTTTTTTTTATGTTTTCAACTTTTGTATGAATTGGTAATGTGTAAGACAGAATGTGACTATAAGCTTCTCGTTCCAATTTTAAAACGGAAACCTGGGCTATTCCTCTGATCAATAATGCAAATGTATATTTTTTATAATCGTATATTAGTCTTATAATGAGTTTTTTTATAATTAAAGTTTATTGATTTTAGTTCAATGTAAACATCAACAGTACATCGCATCACAGTCACATGTCATACAATATACATGGTCACCTTGCTTGTTATACAAAAAGGCAAAGTACATACTTCTCAACGGTCTTTCCCCCCCTCCTCCCCCTTCCATTGGTTCTGAGGTGAGCTACCGGTGTCTGTGCGTACACCCAGATATAAGGTGTTTATGGTAGAGGTTGGTGGGGAACCTGGTCCAACTCAAATGAGTCGGTCATCCGCTTTGTTCTGGGGTCTGGCAAGAGGGGAAGTATTACGTGATGTGTGCTATAACATCTAGTAGTGACAGTTCTACTTTGACATACCAACTATGGAAAATTCCTTTTACATTAGAACATTTAACCAAACATAAACGATAAACGTGAAAAAAAAACAAAAAAAAAAAAAACATAAGATTAGCGTATAGTAGTCTAATTAGGGATCGGCTAGTAGGATCGCAGTGTGGTATTGAGATTGCGAGGGTTGCTACTGTCTCTAGGGTCTCCTTCCCCGAGGGTTGAGGGGTATAGGGCCTCCCATGGTTCCCATATGTTTGTGATTGTACAGTTAGCGTTCAGTGAGAGGATCGCCATACGTTCATATGCGTAGTGGAGGTTAATTTTGTCTATGAGCGCCTTTTTTGTGGGGCATATTCTGGATTTCCAGTGAAAGGCTATAAGTGCTCTAGCCGCAAGGGCTATATTTGATATCAAAGCTCCCTCATGGAATGACACCCCGGGGGGGAACTCCAACCAAAGATATGTCTCTGGGTCTGTCGGTACCTCGAGTTGAAGTGCCACTACCAGCTCTGCCACTCCGGTCCATAACTGTTTAAGTGCCCGACATTCCCACCATATATAGGACATGGTTCCCCTCTCTAGGCCACATCGCCAGCATACCAATGGCGCGCTCCCATATATGCGGTTCAGCCTGACAGGGGTAAGGTACCAGCGATAAATAAGTTTGCGGTGAGCCTCCATTAGCGAGTAACGCCTGGTAACGCCTCTCAATGCATTTAGACGCCTTATCCACCTCTCCTGTGAAACTACTCTGCCAGTTTATTTTTCCCATTGCGACTCTAGTGTCATGGGGTTCTGGGAACCTGGGGCAGTGAGGGCTCTATAGCAGCCAGAGAGGAGTTTGGGCTTCAGTGGTGACGTCCAGCATGAAGCTAGGAGTAGCTGTATGTCACTTTCTATAGGAGTGGTGTCCTTCACCTCATAGTCTACGTGTTCTAGTATTACACTTTTGAGTTGCAGGTATGCAAATGTAAATTTCGATGGTAGTTGGAATGTTTCCTGCAAGGTCGGGAATGGGATTAGCTCTCCCCCTAAAATCAAATGTGACAGTCTGTTAACCCTATTTTCCCATTGTCGGATTGAAAGCCATGGGGATATAGCTTTCAGGGCCGCCAGCGGCACCAATCTGTGGAATTTAGAGTGTGAGTGTCTCGTGTGAAGGGTCGACCATGCATCCAGTGATGCTCTTGTGGTTGGGTATAAGTGGGGATGTGATTGTCTCAGGGAGGGGGGTGTCCACATGTGTGCTATCAGAGAATCCACTGGCATTTGTTTCCTTTCCATATCTACCCAACTTAACATTCCACGTGGTGCGTGGAGGTTGATTGCTTGAGCTAGTAAAGCCACTCTATTATATGCCCACACCTGAGGTACACCCATTCCCCCGTCCCGGAATGATCTCTGTAACACCTCCTTCGCTACTCTGGCCCTGCCTCCAAACCAAATAAAATCCATAAACAGTTTTTGTGCCTTCACGCAGTAGCTTTTCGGTATCTGTATAGGGAGCATTCTGAAAATGTTTAGTAATTTAGGTAGCGACATCATCTTAAGGGCGTTTATGCGGCCTAGCCACGAGATTCATACATCTCTCCACCCCCTTAGCTCTTGTCGTAGGGTTGCCAACATAGGGATATGGTTGTGTTGCATTAGAGTCTTATTGATTTGGTTATTTTTACCCCTAGGTAGTTCACATATTCTTCTCTCCAATCAAACTGGAAGAGATTAGCGAGGGTCGCCTGTTTGCTTCTAGGTGCGTTAATAGGTAGCGCCTGTGTCTTGCCCGCATTAAGTTTGTAATAGGACACTTTCCTAAAGGTATTTAATAATTCTATCAGCTGGGGAAGTGATCTTTATGGGCGAGAAAGTGTTAGGATGATGTCATCCGCGAAGAGCGAGAGTTTGTGTGTTTGGTCTCCGATTGAGATGCCTGTGATGTCTTGGGATTCCCGAATGAGCCGAGCCAAAGGCTTCAGGCATAAAATAAACAAAAGGGGGGACAGGGGACACCCCTGCCTGGTCCCGTTTGTGATGGCAAAGGGGGGAGATAAAGCCCGCATTGGAAACGCTAGCCCTAGGGCTGTTGTATAATGCCATTATTGCAGTGATAAGTGGGGGAGGAAGTCCGAACCGCCTCATCACCTCCTCCATGTATAACCAATTAAGTCTATCAAAGGCCTTCTCCACGTCCAGCGCTAAGAGAAGGCCCTCGCACGATT
Source organism: Pelobates fuscus (assembly GCF_036172605.1). Taxonomy (NCBI): domain Eukaryota; kingdom Metazoa; phylum Chordata; class Amphibia; order Anura; family Pelobatidae; genus Pelobates; species Pelobates fuscus. The sequence continues at coordinate 108,318,158 of NC_086325.1, read as the reverse complement.
CCTCCTTGATGTGATGTATCACATTCAAGAGATGTCTAGAGTTGTCCGACCCCTGCCTCCCTTTAATAAAGCCAGATTGATTATAGTGTATGAGTTTAGGTAGGATTGAGCTAAGTCTGTCTGCTATTATTTTGGCATATAGTTTTGTATCTATATTGAGGAGTGAGATTGGTCTAAAGTTCGGACAAGCAGTCAGTTTTTTGCCCGGCTTTGGCAGAGTAACTATATGGGCTAGGAGCATTTCCCTAGGAAGGGTACCTGTTTGGAAATTGTCATTAAACAGGGTCAGTAGATGAGAACTCAATTGGCTGTGGAACGTCTTATAATAGGTGTCAGGATCCCGCGGGCGGCTGCGAGGGGAGGCTGCAGTCCGCTCGCGGCACTCACACTCCAGCCGTCCGCGGGTCCTTTCCCGGCATACGCTCGCTGGGCGGCATCCTCCCAGCCTCGGATGCCACCCGCGTCCTCCTCTCCGTCCCCCAGCGGCAGCATGCATGACGCTGAACGCTGGGGGACCGCCCACTCTTGTACACGCCGCGGTCAGCCACCTGGCCCTTTTGAAGCCCTTACTATGTAACCGGTTCTCTCATCCCCTCGGACGGCCCGTTTCCCCTCGCACTGTATCTAGTAACGTGTACGAGGTGGCTGCCCTCCTCGACTCTCGTGTTTCTAGGGGTGGGTTGCAATATCTGGTGGAATGGAAGGGGTACGGCCCCGAGGAGCGGTCTTGGGTTTTGATTTGCACGCTCCCTCTCTGGTCTGCTCCTTTAATGCCGGTTTCCTCTGAAGCCTTCTACTTCCCGCCATCCGGGCGGTCTTCGAGGGGGGGGTAATGTCAGGACCCCGCGGGCGGCTGCGAGGGGAGGCTGCAGTCCGCTCGCGGCACTCACCCTCCAGCCGTCCGCGGGTCCTTTCCCGACATATGCTCGCTGGGCGGCATCCTCCCAGCCTCGGATGCCGCCCGCGTCCTCCTCTCCGTCCCCCAGCGGCAGCATGCATGATGCTGAACGCTGGGGGACCACCCACTCTTGTACACGCCGCGGTCAGCCACCTGACCCGGCGTTAAAGGCACAGTGCCTCAATCACAGTGGGAGGTATACATATCTCCCACGTGTGATTCCTAATTCTGATTGGAAATTATCCAATCAGAATTAATCTAATGGTTTAAATACTTACCTTTCCTGTTCCTCCCTGCCCTGTTGTGGTCTCTGCTTATTACTATTGCTACTGAACTTGTGTTTCTGGTTACGTACTTTCTGGCTTGTTAAACTGACTTTGTGACTTTCTCCTACCCTTTGACCTCGGCTTGTTTCTCGTTATTCTGTCTTCTGGTTCCCCTTACTCGGCTTGTCTCCTGACTATTCTTTGTGTGCTTAGTCCGGCCACTCTAAGGTCCGGTACTGCACCTTTTCTGTGTGTGTGTGTTAGCGTGTTGGATTCCCCGAATCGTGACATTACAACAGGGCCATAATGGAACCTGCTGACATACCACAGCTCCTAGTTAATCAGGAGGCTAGAATGGATGGTTTAGACCACCGTATGGATCAGTTTGCTCAAGCTTTGCAAACCATACTGGCTCGTACTGCACACTTGCAACCTGCCGTTCAGGAGGTTGCTGCTGCTGTGCCCAAACCCATTCCCACTCCAGTACCCGTTCCTGCTCATGTAGTTCATATGACGCCGCCACAGCGCTACAGCGGTGACCCAGCATTGTGTCGTGGTTTCCTCAACCAAATTGACATCCATTTAGTGATGAATCCACGTTCCTACCCCACTGACAGATCTAAAATTGCTTTTTTGATTAACCACTTGTCCGGGAGAGCTTTAGCATGGGCCAACCCCATGTGGGAGAATACGTCTCCTATGTCCTTTGCAGATTTTCTGACAGCTTTCAAACGCACGTTTGATCAACCCGGTAGGGTTGCTTCTGCTGGCAAAGCTCTGCTTAGGGTCCGACAGGGTAACAGATCTGTAGCGGATTATACTATTGAATTCTGCACTCTAGCAGCTGAAGTGGTTTGGAATAATGACGCCCTCGTGACAGCCTTTCAGGAGGGTTTGGCCGCTTACATACTGGATGAAATAGCATCCAGGGAATTGCCTGTTCTTCTGGATGATGTTATAGACTATATGATTCTTATTGATAACCGTATTAGAGAGAGGCGTAGTCAAAGACGGCTGGATACACGGGTGTTACCTGCTCTACCCAGTACTGCATTACTGGCATTACCCGCTCCTAGGCCACCATCCCCTGAACCCATGCAATTGGGTGTACGGGATTAACTGAGGATGAAAGAGCGTACCGTAGAAGGGAGGGGTTATGCCTTTATTGTGGAAAGAGGGGGCACCACTGTAAAGCCTGCCCTAAGGTACAGGGAAACTACAGCACCTAAGGCCTAAAGAGGGGTCGGCCTCGGGTGTTATGACTTTGTCCCCTCATACGTCCATCTCCAGACCGTTTATTACGGTTTCTCTTTTGGTCAATAAAACCACTATAACAACTAAAGCCTTGATCGATTCAGGTGCGGCAGACAACCTTATGGATGAGAACTTTGCCAAAACCGCAACCTTGACTTTGATCAAAAAGGCCACACCCTTGGCCGTTGAGGCCATAGATGGTAGACCGCTTGAAAAACCTCTGGTAACCCATGAAACCCAAGAAATTGTTATGTCTGTGGGTGCTTTGCACAAGGAAAGGCTAACCTTCCAAATAATTGACTCCCCTACTGCCTCCATCGTTCTGGGTTTTCCCTGGTTAGTTAAACACAACCCTGTACTTGATTGGGGTTGTTTGGATATACTCTCCTGGGGGGTATCTTGTCAACGAGACTGTATGGCTCATGTACGTCCTGTTTGTTCACTCAATGTGCCCACGGCTAAACCACTTTCTGTTTCTGTCCCGTCTGTATATGCTGACCTTGCATTGGTTTTTGAAAAAAGGGAGGCAGATAAGCTACCTCCACATCGGGAGTATGACTGTGCCATAAACCTGTTACCGGGTACTATGCCTCCTAGGGGTAAGGTCTACCCTCTTTCTGAGAAAGAAAACCAGATCATGGAGGAGTACATACGGGAATCCTTAAGTAAAGGTTTTATTAGAAGGTCCTCCTCTCCTGCTGGTGCTGGTTTCTTTTTTGTGGCAAAGAAGGAGGGCGACTTGAGGCCATGTATAGACTACAGGGGTCTGAACAACATAACGATTAAAAACGCCTACCCTATCCCCCTCATCACTGAGTTGTTTGATCGTGTGAAAGGTTCTAAGTTCTTCACTAAATTAGACCTCAGGGGGGCTTATAACCTTGTCCGTATAAAGGAGAATGACGAGTGGAAGACAGCGTTTAATACGCGCAGTGGGCATTACGAATATCTGGTCATGCCTTTTGGACTGTGTAATGCTCCTGCTGTGTTTCAGGACCTCATAAACGATGTCCTTAGGGATCTATTGCATGTCTGTGCCGTGGTGTACCTTGATGACATACTTGTGTATTCTCCTGATTTGGAGTCACACCATAACCATGTTAGGATGGTGCTCAAGAAGTTATTACAGAACGGACTCTACTGTAAGTTAGAAAAATGTGCAATTCCTTGGATATATAATTACTGAACAGGGTTTCAGTATGGATCCTGTTAAATTGGAAGCCATACTGTCCTGGCCACTTCCCCAAGGACTTAAGGCTATCCAGCGTTTTATAGGATTTGCCAACTATTAAAGGAAGTTTATAAAAAACTTTTCACCACTTATCTCTCCTATAACGAAGCTGACTAAAAAAGGTCTACACCCTAGGGTTTGGACTCCCGAAGCTCTTAAGGCCTTCGAAACTCTCAAGAAGGCATTTGCCTCTGCTCCAGTGCTGCACCACCCTAATCCTTCTCTTCCCTTTTGTTATGGAGGTAGACGCTTCTGAATCGGGTGTGGGAGCAGTACTGTCACAGAGGTTGTCGTATGACAAACCCCTCCATCTCTGTTGTTTCTTTTCAAAAAGGTTGTCTGATCCAGAAAAGAATTACGATGTTGGGAACAGGGAACTATTAGCTATTGTGTTAGCTTTTAAGGAATGGAGGTACTTATTAGAGGGTTCTAGACACAAAATCATGGTTATAACAGATCATAAGAACCTCTCCTATATAGCTGATGCTAGAAGGTTATCTGCCCGGCAGGCTAGATGGTCTCTATTTCTTTCACGTTTCCAATACGTTATTACCTATAGACCTGGTTGCCGTAATGCCAAAGCTGACGCTATCTCTCAACAGCATGAACCGTTAGAATTTGTTAACCCGACTCCTGTACCTATTGTACCTGCCTCTCAGATAATAGCTGCTACCCGTTTGGTTGTTTCGTCTCCTTTCCTTAATAGTATTAAGACTTACCAAACCCAAGCACCCCCTGAGATGCCGGCTGGTAAACTATACGTTAAAATAAAGGACAGAAAAAAGTTGTTAACTTTATTTCACACCGCCAAAACTGCTGGTCATCCGGGGGTTACCAAAACCTATAAGGGCCTCCTTCAACAGTTCTGGTGGCCTTCACTTAAGCAAGACGTAGTGGATTTTGTACAGGCTTGTCGGGTCTGTACGCAGTGTAAGTCCCTTAATGTGAGACCCCAGGGTCTACTCATGCCTCTGTCTATACCCAAGAAACCATGGACCCACTTATCCATGGATTTCATTGTAGACCTTCCTCTTTCTTATGGTCAGACAGTGATATTGACTGTGACGGATAGGTTCTCTAAAATGGCGCACTTTATTCCGCTTAAGAAGCTTCCTTCTGTGGTTCAGTTGGCTCAGGTGTTTGCCAAAGAAGTGTTCCGCTTGCATGGGGTACCTCAGGATATCGTGTCTGACAGGGGCCCTCAATTTGTCTCTCGGTTTTGGAGGGGCTTTTGTGCTGAGATGGGGGTCTCCTTGTTGTTCACTTCCTCCTATCACCCGTAATCTAATGGTGCAGCCAAACGTGCTAATCAGTCTGTGGAATTGTATTTGCGCTGCTTCACTAATGCGCACCAGGACGATTGGTCTCGCCTCCTTCCGTGGGCTGAATTTGCCAGGAATACGGTGTCTCATTCGTCTACTGGCTTAAGTCCTTTTGAGGTTGCCTATGGGTTTCGGCCTACTGTCCTTCCCGGTGCATTCTCCGACAAGGGAATGCCCGCCTTGGACCAGCACCTCGCTTCTTTGCGGAAGATGTGGGATCAGGTCCATATGGCACTGTCTCGTTCGGTGGCTGCTCAGAAAAGGTTTGCTGATCGCCATAGAGGTGCGGCCCCTTCTTATGCTCCTAGGGTGTGGTTGTCCTCCAGGAATCTCTGCCTCAAGGTTCCCTCGATGAAGTTTGCTCCCCGGTTTCTTGGCCCCTACAAGGTGTTGCGTAGGGTTAACCCCGTTTCCTACTCCCTGGACTTGCCTCCTTCCATGCGTATTCCGAACACGTTTCACACCTCCCTTTTGAAGCCCTTACTATGTAACCGGTTCTCTCATCCCCTCGGACGGCCCGTTTCCCCTCGCGCTGTCTCTAGTGACGTGTACGAGGTGGCTGCCCTCCTCGACTCTCGTGTTTCTAGGGGTGGGTTGCAATATCTGGTGGAATGGAAGGGGTACGGCCCCGAGGAGCGGTCTTGGGTTTCGGTCTCTGATTTGCACGCTCCCTCTCTGGTCTGCTCCTTTCATGCCCGGTTTCCTCTGAAGCCTTCTGCTTCCCGCCCTCCGGGCGGTCTTCGAGGGGGGGGGGTAATGTCAGGATCTCGCGGGCGGCTGCGAGGGGAGGCTGCAGTCCGCTCGCGGCACTCACCCTCCAGCCGTCCGCGGGTCCTTTCCCGGCATATGCTCCTCCCAGCCTCGGATGCCGCCCGCGTCCTCCTCTCCGTCCCCCAGCGGCAGCATGCATGACGCTGAACGCTGGGGGACCGCCCACTCTTGTACATGCGGCGGTCAGCCACCTGACCCGACGTTAAAGGCACAGTGCCTCAATCACAGTGGGAGGTATACATATCTCCCACGTGTGATTACTAATTCTGATTGGAAATTATCCAATCAGAATTAATCTAATGGTTTAAATACTTACCTTTCCTGTTCCTCCCTGCCCTGTTGTGGTCTTTGCTTACTACTATTGCTACTGAACTTGTGTTTCTGGTTACGTACTCTCTGGCTTGTTAAACTGACTTTGTGACTTTCTCCTACCCTTTGACCTCGGCTTGTTTCTCGTTATTCTGTCTTCTGGTTCCCCTTACTCGGCTTGTATCCTGATTATTCTTTGTGTGCTTAGCCCGGCCACTCTAAGGTCCGGTACTGCACCTTTTCTGCACCTTTTCTGTGTGTGTGTGTTAGCGTGTTGGGTTCCCGAATCGTGACAATAGGTAGCCGAGAGGCCATCTGGTCCCGGGCTCTTTGCTGTGGGTAGGGCCCTAATATGGGTCTGTAGTTCCTCTAGTGTAATAGGCATAAGGAGTGTGTAGCGGACTGGACCCTGCACCAGAGTCTGCCCCAGTTTCCTGCCCAGTGATTATGGTCCCGGGAAGATGGGACCCTTTAAAGAACTGCATTTGGACGTATTGTACTTTATTGTACTGTGCTGGCCTTTTAACAACAGTGAAGGGAAATGCTGAAATTTTTTGGACACCTCCTCTTCCCCTCCCCCGGATCCATTGTTTCCAGCAGGGTGTTGTCCCAGGGACACTGCCAAACCAGTGGGGGAGGATTTATTGCATGCTGTTTCAGTTTGACTGCTAGGAGTGCAAACCTATTCGTATGGTTCCTATTCAACTGTTTACAGCATTCAGAGGCTTGAGAGGATTTATATGCTTCTCAGATTCGGTGATTGTGGTGTCTGCCAGAGTGCTTGGAGTCCTCAGGAAACGCTAGGAGCATCCATTAACGGAGGTACCCAGTCAGGGTGCCAGGCGATCCGTTACATTGGTGGCAAGCGGTGGGATGGCGTCCTGGTGTGAGAGGAACGACACCCTAGAGACACAGGAATCAATATGGAGCGACATAGAGCCAGCGAGTCCCTGGACAACGCTCGAGGTAACAGAGGAGTTTAACCGGAGGTTACAGAGCCTCTTGGCCACACTGGATAAGCCGATAACAGAGGCAGCCAGGATGGCATGCAGAGAGCAAGCCTGACAAGAGATGTGGGAAGAAACTCTGGAGGGTGTCCAGCGTTGGCGACGTGAGCGCCTCCCCAGCGAGGAGCAACAACTACAAGCGCGAGTGGCCCTACGGATGCCTATGCTGGGAGACCAGCCCCGGGAAGAGTTGGTGATACAGCTTGATACACTGGTATGGAGGGAACTGGTTCTCGATGATGCGTACCAAGCGATACTTTGGTACGCGGTTCAGCGGGTTCACGGAATGGCCAAGTTCGACAAACTGGAGGGCCAGGAGTACAATGGCCCTGGTTTATTATGGGGGGCCTTTGTGGAACCGGACTTTGGGAGTGCAGCAGAATCCCGGCTTTGGGACATACTTAACTATAGAGAGGCCATGCTGGATCTCCCTATGGCTGGAGACCTGGAGCCAGACCTGATTGACTTGGCCGTCCAGGAATGGGAGATTGAACAGGATTACCAACACCTGATCAGTTCCAGCCAGTCATCTTATACTCTGCAAGTACCACCAGAGCAGGGGGAGTTCGAACAGGATTACACCCTTTTATTTGATACAGTAACCCTACCTGATTCTAACCTGAGAGGGCTTATGGACTGTACACCATTGGGAGCGTTGAGTGTCGTCCTTCCTCCCCAACCACCAAGCCCGTCATCAGGAGACCTGGAGTCTGTACCATCTACCCCCCAACAGCAGATTGTACCCCAGGGAGCTAAAGGTGCCGTCCTTCCTCCCAGCGGCAGTGTGTACACCAGGGAGCTGAAGGTGCCGTCCTTCCTCCCCAGCGGTAGTGTGAACCCCAGGGAGCTGAAGGTGTTGTCCTTCCTCCCCAGTGCAGTGTGTACCCCAGGGAGCTGAAGGCGCCATCCTTCCTCCCCAGCGGCAGTGTGTACCCCAGGGAGCTGAAGGTGCCGTCCTTCCTCCCCAGCAGCAGAGTGTACTGCAGGGAGCAGAGACAGTCAGTCTCGCACCCCAGCCGCAGGACAAAATATTGAAAGGGGAGACAGTTGGTCCCCCCCTCTACCAGCAGAGAAAGTGTCAGGGAGAGGAGCCTGTGACCCCCTCTCCCCAGCGGCGGAAAGTGTGTAAGGGAGAGGGGTTTGTTACCCCCTCTCTCCAGCGGCAGCGTAGCCCACCAAGGGGAGACAGTAAGCCCCACACCAGTGCAGATGGGACCGTGGTCTCTGCGCCCAAGCTACAGGGAGTACAGATGGTCAGCCCTGCTCCCCAGTGGCTGGAAGTGTGTAAGGGAGAGGAGTTTGTTACCCCCTCTCCCCAGCGGCAGCCTAACCCACCAAGGGGAGATGTTAAACCCCACAACTGTGCAGATGGGACCGTAGTCTCTGCACTTGCACCCCTGGAAATATGGACAGTCTGTCCTGGTCCCCAACAACAGGACAATGTATTGGAAGAGGAGGCAGTGTGTTTTCCCTTACTACAAGAAAGGACGTCGCAGGGAGAGGAGCCAGTTACCCCTTCTCCCCAGCAACCGCTTTGTCCAACCAGGAGAGAGAGCAACCTGGTTATTTTTCCACCAGACTATGGATTTCCAACTGGGCACATGTGGCAGGAGAACACTGGGACAGCTACAAAGGGTAAGAAAGGCAGACCGACTATCAGAGCCCCAGACCGATTGAAGGTCTGGAGTCTGGATAGTCTCTTTGGTAAAGGGGAGAAATGTAGCGGACTGGACCCTGCACCAGAGTCTGCCCCAGTTTCCTGGAGGGGACTGCTTGCTCGCCTCCTGCCCAGTGATTATGGTCCCGGGAAGATGGGACCCTTTAAAGAACTGCATTTGGACGTATTGTACTTTATTGTACTGTGCTGGCCTTTTAACAACAGTGAAGGGAAATACTGAAACTTTTTGGACACTTCCTCTTCCCCTCCCCCGGATCCATTGTTTCCAGCAGGGTGTTGTCCCAGGGACACTGCCAAACCAGTGGGAACTGGTTTGAAAAGGAAAAGCCATGCTTGCAAGTGAAAACAAAGGCCTTCAACCTAACTGTTAAACCCCTGAACCTATTCAAGTGAATTTTGGATATGTTTGTCCCCAAGTTATACTGGTTAAAATAATATAAGTTTTATGTATGTACGATGTTAACTCACAAAGTTATTAAAATGTATAAAAAGTGTAACTTTTCAGCTTGGAGATAATTGAGTAGATACAGTAATTGACTCAATTATCTCCTAAGCAGAGGGGAGGAATATGCTGGGTGTGTTTCTATTGTCCCATTGTGTCTGATTGTTCGCTGTACTTGCATTGTATGAGTTGTAATGTGTTTATTGGTTGTTCTGCAAAACCCTGTGGGCTGTAATGTGTTTGGGGGTTGGGAATAAAAGAGGCTGTATGGGCCAGTACAGGGAGTTCCTGTTTAACCCTCAAAGTGAAGTGTTGTCTCATTATTGGGGGAGGATTTATTGCATGCTGTTTCAGTTTGACTGCTAGGAGTGCAAACCTATTCGTATGGTTCCTATTCGACTGTCTACAGCATTCAGAGGCTTGAGAGGATTTAAATGCTTCTCAGATTCGGTGATTGTGGTGTCTGCTAGAGTGCTTGGAGTCCTCAGGAAACGCTAGGAGCATCCATTAACGGAGGTACCCAGTCGGGGTGCCAGGCGATCCGTTACAGAGTGTCTGTGTGTCTGCTTCTTGTAGTCTGGGCAAGCGGGACTTATCTAGGAATGTGTTGATCTCAGTTTGGGATGGAACATGGATCGAGGGGTCATCTCCAAGGTTATACAGTGAGCTGTAGTATTTGGCAAATTCTTGTACGATCGCGTCTGGGTTTAATACCTTGTCTCCTCTTGTTGTGTGTATATATGCAATCTTAGTGGCTAGTGTTTTTTTCTTCAATTGTGAGGCAAGAAGAGCTCCAGTTCTATTACCTTGCTCAAAGAAGCACTGTTTAAATCTGCAGAGTATGTAGCCAATTCTATTTTTTCTAGTTGGCGCTGTATGTGTTTGAGCTCCTCCGCTTGTTAGGGTGAAGGGACTGTTTTATTTAATGCGGATAATTCCGACAGTTTTTTGGTAAGGTCCAAATATGTTTTAAGCCTTTGTGCCATAGCGTAACTGGCGTGTTTAATCAAAACCCCTCGGATGTAGGCCTTGTGAGCCAGCCAGAGCGAGTCTGACTTGGTTCCTGGCATCTGGTTGGTAATAAAATACAATTCCTCCCGGATATCTGCAAGTACGTGTGGATTGGTGAGTAGGTGTTCGTTCATGCGCCAAGAGCCTCTGCCTTTATTGGGGAATCAGACCACGAGATCAAGCCTATCCCTGTCTCCTGTACTCTCAATATCATCTGTGTATAAGGAATTGGTCAATCCGCGAGTAGGAGTTGTGTGCAAGCGAGTGAAACGAATAGTCCCTCTCCATTGGGTGTGTCACCCTCCATGGGTCTATATATCCATGAGTTAAGAGGGATTGGTTCAATTTCTGAGTTGTGGAACCCCTGTGTGTTGCCGTGGTTTGAGCTACTGTCCCTGGGGACATGACGTCCAACTGATCATCTAGAATAAAATTTGTGTCTCCTCCCATGATCACTTCCCCCAGCCTCCATTTGTCTATCTTTTGGAAAATTGTGTCTAAGAAGGCAGGTTGATCAGTGTGGGGGCCATATACGTTAACTAGCGTAAACTGTGCATTGTTAATAATGCATTGGATTATCAGATATCTGCTATTCTTATCAGCGTGTTTCGCTACCAACGTAAAAGCAACTTCCTTGCTAACTAGGATGGAGACTCCCCTTTTCTTTTTAGGATAACAAGTGTGGAAGTCTATCGGGAATTGCGGGGAATTGAATTTAGGTCTGTGGCCCCATTTAAAATGTGTTTCCTGGTAAAATACTATGTGAGCGTGTGCGGTGAATTCAACCCTTTCACGTTAAGTGAGAAAATGTTAAGCACCATTGCCCTGGGATGGTACGAAAGCTGAAACTAGGGGCCAAACAGCCAAACAGCCCATGGTGTATATAGACAAACCATCGTAACCCATTTTCCCTTGTGCAGCCCATCCCCCACATAAGGCATATTTGTAGACATTTCATACCAGCCATAAATAGACAATATACTAGAAAAGAAAAAGGATAGGAAAAGTAAGAAAAAATAAAGGGTGTTAAACCAAAAAAGAACTATGTACAGGTGTCCCCAAACTCCGGATAACCTCAGCCGAGGCATCTGAGTACAAACCAGGGACAAAGACAAGTAGACAGCGTGAACGTATCACACCGCCGTGGCTCTATATGGAGCCTGGTGGGGGCGTGGGTAATAGGGTAACAAAGAGATGTGCGGGCAATGGCCTTTGCACGGAGTCTCACCTATTACGGCCTCCATGAGAGTAACAACGGTATTGTAAACTTTTTTATTTCTTTTTTTTTTTTTTTAAGAATTTAGCAAATGAGAAAGAAAGTGAGAATATCAGTTCGTTAAGAGGTAATACTACACCCATTCCGTGGTAGCATACAGCCCCTGGAGGTGCGCAGGAATATGGTTTAAGAAAGCCAAGGTGGTGGTTCACTTGGCGGAGGCCACTTTATGCCAGTCCCCTGTGATTCTGGTAGCCGATGGTTCCGGGTCCCCGGTTGGCGGAATATCTGCTTGGTGCGGAATGTTCCATTGTGTCAATATTTTCTGACCTTCTTCTGGCGATGCAGCAATCCTGTCTGTTCCATTCCTGTGGATGATGAGGCAGGTGGGGAAACCCCATTTGTAAGGGATTTGCGCCTCTCTCAGCGCCTTGGTGATGGTGCCAAAGGATCTTCGTTTCGCTAGCGTAGTTGGAGATAGGTCCGCAAAAAGTTGGAGGCCTGCATATCTTCCTACCAGATGTGCTGGGTCCCTGGCCGTCTGCATCAGCCTCTCTTTGGTGGCAAAGAAGTGGACACGGACTATGGCATCTCTGGGTGCCGCCGCGGGGATATTCCGCGGTTTAATGAGCCTATGAGCTCTGTCTAGCTCCAATTCTTGTGCTGAAGTGTCTGGTAGCAGGGCTTGAAATAACTGGGTTAGGTATGCCTTTAAATCTTGTGCCTTGACCTCCTCTGGGATGCCACGCAGGCGAATATTGTTTCTGCGGGCTCTATCTTCCATATCAGTGACCTTAGTGTTTAACACTTGTAATTTTGCAGAGAAGTTATTGTAGGCATCAGCCAGACTGTTGTGTGCCTCTATGATCTCCTCTGTCTTGTCTTCTAGATGAGCTGTGCGCTCCCCAATTGCTTGAACTTCCTTCCTAATGTCTGCTGCTAGTTTTTGAAAATCTGACCTGATAGTAGTCTTCAGATCTTCCAGCAGCTTAGGAATGTTGGTTTCCCCAGCCTGTAAAGCAGTGGCCCGTGAGATTGAGGTTATGTCACTCCGACCTGACTCACTGCGTTCTGATTCCGAGGTAGGGGAACGGGTCCCTCCGGCGCCATCTTGAATGCGTCTGCCTGGCGGGAAGAAGGCTGTGATCTGCAGCGAGGGTGTTTTGCTCTTAGATTTGTGAGAGGTTTTGCTTGACATGGGAGCTTGAGGGTGCAGTCCGTCGGTAAGTATATTTTTATATGCGTTATCCGTTGTTACTTGTTTGGAGTCAAGCTAAGTTGCCGTTTTTTCGGCGGAGCTCTTTGCCTATGCGTCCGTCTTCATTCCGGTCTTGGCCACGCCCTCCAGTCTTATAATGAGTTTTATAAAAAATAAAGTGCAAATGTATTAGAGAATATATTGCCTATTATTTATTAAATATTGTGCACTTTTGATTAACACTTTTATGTTTAATGACATAGGGCACATTTATAGAACCTTTACATTTTATCTATTTACCTGTATATATTTGATATGTGATTTTTAGTAGAGATCTATTACATTGTCAGCTAATGAAACATATTTTGAAAATGTTTGTTTTTAATAAACGTTGTGCGAGTCCATTGTAAGAGTAACCAGGCTTAATTGACATGTGGTGACAAAATTAGCTTCGCTATTACCATTATTTCCTTTCTTTAAGACCACAAGGTGTATGTTTATGAAACACACATGATGTATATTGCAAGGTATCCATGTTTACAAATGATCTTTTAATTTAATTAAATGTTGATCTATCATGTTTATCATATGATTGCCATAAAAGTAAGGAAAGGTTAATGTATGAACAAGGGAAGGGAAGAAAGCAAGAAAGGTGGTAAAATAGACAAAGCATCGCATTTGACAGCACTATTTTTTTCAACTTAGTAAATAAGCCCAACAGGATTTATTCACTAAACTACTTAACGGAATTCAAATTTAATTTCTAATTTAAGGTCAACACATCTAAACTGGAAGCATAGCTAGGTTGGAGATTCTTTGAATTTTGAATTAACTTTGAATTACTGTTTATTTGCACGTTAATGTATAACCCTGTTTATTTTCTTTTTTCTTTTTAAAACATGTTATTTTTCCCTAGTTCTAAGCATGTCCACGTCAATCTGAAAACAGACACAGTATTTGGTAAACTATAGGGAGAAAGGATATTTTAAAGGGGCACTCCAGTCATCTGAAGCATTTTCACTTACTGAAGTGCTTTAGGATTTAATTGCATGCCACCTTTGACCTATGTTATAAAAGTGCAGAATTGAAGAGAAGTCAGCACTTTTATAATTGACCTTAGTAATGCGTCAAAGCTCCCTAGCTTTCCTATAATTAAAGAGTGCGTGCTTCTCATAGAGAAGCATAGGATTGGCAGAAAACAGCAATTCCGGTGCATGTATCATAATGCCTCAATGCTTTTCTACGGGTGCCAAAAAAAGGGGAGTTTAATAACTTTCTTTTGTTAATAACAAGGGGCTTAAATTTAAAATAAAAAGATTGTATATAAAGTTAAAAAGTTAAAAACATACTTATTTTTAATTGGAGTGGTCCTTTAAAGCAGGACAATAACTTCTGTCAAACCAAGCATTTATTAAAGAGCCCGACCTATAGCTAACCTTTAGTTACCTGTTGGATTGGGCAAAAATCTCACAAGTGAGATTGAGACCACTCTGCAATTATTTCAGGCATTGAGCAGATGTCATTTCAAAAGCATAATAGACTGACATGTGCTAATGTTTCATTCCATACCACATTCAGTATGGAGTAAAGGAGTTTGGAATCGACATGTATAAGCAATTCATTTAAAGGATTTTATTGTAAAAATATAGAATTTCATAAATGGAGAAAATTTGATTTTTACAGTTACGGTAGTTGCAGTTTGAATGTATTATTCTTATGTGACTCTGTACTATCATTTACGGTACCTTTTCTTTTTACTGGCTATGTATTTAAGGAACACTTCCACAGTGGCTTAACTAAATATATCCATTGGTAAATGTATGTGAAAAAGGCTGAACTTGATGGACACATGTAACTATGTAACTTTGCATCCTGTAGATAATATATTTATAAATTTGCATTAAAATATGACAAATATCGATCACATATAATAAATCAATCCCTAGTGATTTATTTCAATAATTGAAAAAAAATGGGTCACAGCCACCGAGCACATGAGCAGCAGTCAGCAGGAAGTTTACAATTCAGTTCCTGTTTAGTGTCTATAGATTATATAAATTGCACTGACAAAATCTCCAGCACATTTATTGAGTTGAAGGCATGTTTAACTAAAGATCACTTTCTCCTCCATCGTGAGATCCTGGGGTTGATAGAACTAAACTAAAATTGAAGCAATTCAAGTTTGGTGTTGCACAGTTTGAAGGTAATAAATTGAATTAATTAAACATCTGCCCAATTTACAACTGTTTGCAAACACCAATCAGTAGGTTATTTCGGCTTAGTAATTTCCCTGTTTTGTGCAAAATATGTAAAAAATCAAATCACAATTTGTTCCTTGCATTTTTCTGATATTTCTTACGCAAAAGGAAGGGATTACTCTCAAAAACCACAGAAGCCCTCTACTGACGTTTCTTACATATTTTAGCGACATGCTTATTCTCACTGACCTACATAATCAGCCTTGCTATTCACTGCTTTGTTTGCCAAAGAAACCCATCTTTTACATGATTGTGCCAGGGCTGTTGCTACCATTAGGTGGCACTGGAGGCCACCTTAGGGGACACCATCCTGGGCGGTGCAGGGTCCGGCTGACCGGCAGGAGGGGAGTGAATAGCACCCTCCTGCTGGTAACAGCATATAGTATGGCCAAGCCAAGAACCATGGTAGAGGAGCTTGTTTGTATTACCCGGTCTGACAGGAAGTGCTCACTGAGAGTACCAAACTGCTTCCTGTCAGACTCGGTAGATGAAACTGAAGTTCCTCTACCGCAGTCTGCAGCTTGGCAACGCTACATGAGAGAGGTGAGCTGGCATGGGTTGGAGGGGAAGATACCTCAAATGTGGAGGACATAAAGAAATAGACAGGTGCTGTGGGGAGACAAAGAGGGACTGGTGGAAGAAAAAGACAAGGTGCTGGAGGGAAGAGACACACAGATGGGCTGGCAAGGGCAAAAGAGACACACAAAATGGTCTGGGGTGAAAGAGACATACAGAGGGGCTGTGGAAGGGGCAAAAAAGACAGACAGGGGATAGGGAAGGGGAAAATGATGCAGACTGAGGCTGGGGGACACAAAGAGACACACAGGGGCTAGGAAAGGGGCAATAGAGGAAAACATGGGCTGGGTGGGGGAGACACCCAAAAGGGCTGGGGACACAAAAAGGCACAGAGGGGAAGATACCTCAAAAGTGGGGGAGGGGGGATGATGAAAAAGAGAGAAACAGAGAGGCTTAGGGGAGAAACAGACAAGGTGCAGGGGGAAGAGACACACAGGTGGGCTGGTAAGGGGCAAAAGAGATACACAAAAGTGTCTGCAAGGGAGAAAGAGGCATACAAAGGGGTTGGGGAAGAGGCAAAAGAGACAAACAGGGGCTTAGGAGGAGACACCCAGAGGGGCTTAGGGGAATCAAATAGACACAGAGGGGCTAGGGAAGGGGCAAAAGAGACATGCATGGGCTGGGGGAGACTCCAAGAGGGCTGGGGAAGTCAAAGAGGGGCAGGGGGAGAAATAGACAAGGTGCTGGGAGAAGAGACAGGCAGAGGGGCTGGGAAGGGGAAAAATAGACACACACAGCGGTGGGGGTGAAAGAGAGGGGCTGGGGAGAAAGAAACATAGAGGGGGTGAGGAAGGGGAGCAAGAAAAGGTGGGGGTGGTGGTGGCAAACTCATCATCGTCTGTTCAGCCACAAATCCTTGCACTGGCCCTGATTGTGCCCAGTCTTGCATAGCAACCACATGTTGCATAATGTTTAGCAACAGTCCTACATCGCAAACTCCAGCTCTTTCCTCAAAAAAGTAATGGATAAAGCTCTCCATGAGTTATTAAAGATGAAAATATGGCCATTGCACACAAAATACACTGCTCAAGAAAATAAACCCATATTACATGTATATTACCTCAGTAAATTACTCTTCAACCTAAATAGTATGTTACAGTAACATGGTAGAAAAAAGCACGCAAAATGCTTATCAGCTCTAAATAGGCACAAACATTTGCTTCTATATTACTGCAAGTTACTCATATTAATTTTCTGAAATTGCTTTGTCATGGTGTGTTGTATTCTGCCAGAGGCCTATGTTGGTTTTAACAATACTTACCGTACATTCATCCCTTCTTTTCATCATATGTAATCAGTAAACTGCTCGTAATCAGAGATACATTTGACATATGTGCCAACATCAAAATAAAATTTATATTTATTCATACATACTACTGAAAGAAATTCTTCCACCCTGTGGACAGAAATGATAAGATATATTTAGATCAGATTCAGTTTTAGATAAATGTTTTATAGAAGACAAGTAGTAAGAATTGTTCAAATGTTTGCCTTTTGACATTACGTCATGGTCTCACACTGGATTTTATGACCTCCCAGTTGACCACTGCAGTTACCTCAGTTTCCACAACAGGGGTGTAGCAAATGGTACCCATATCTGGCAGAAGTAAAAAGAGCCATGAGTAAAGAGGTGAGATGAATGAGATAGGTCTATCCCCTTGTAAACATTGTTTATGGAATAAGATCAATGAGGTCGAGGTAGTGCATTTTAGATCTGAGGATGTATTGAAATATTGAATCTGCATCTACATCAACATGTGTCAACTTTACTCTAATAATCAATCAAATGAAACAACAATGTAAACAACATAACAAAGTTTGAGATTTTACTTCTGGGGTGGTAGTAAAAATTTGAGTCCACAAAAATCTAATAAATCTGCAGGGAGCAACTTAAAGTGAACCTTTCATGACAGATATAGGTTTACTTTTTTTTCCCCTTAATACTGTTCAAAACTCTTATTTTATTCAATTCCCCTATCTGCTGCTGAGACCATCAATCATGTTTTCAGTGGGTGTTACACTTGCTATAATACTCACTTCTCCTGTATACCCCTCAACGGGAAGCACAGAGTGGAGATCATTACACTCCAGGCCTTATGCATCCATCAGAAGGCTCTATAAAACGTGAATGTGCGCTTAAAAATATTTTATTCAATACTCTGGATATCCAATATACTACACTATTTTGGTGTCTTTTCTTCTGTTTTAATTTTCATATCTGAACTATATCCCATTGGATCAAGACTTCCAATATCTACAGGTAGGGATTGCACCACCCAAGCACTACATCTAGATCTAGTTTTTAGCTCTGAATGCTGTGGGTTTAATTATTTTTGTCTTTATCAGAAGTATTTTACTTGCTACACTATATACCCTCCTCCTTGTCCTCTTTTTTTAATTGCATATCATCACAAACCTTAGGACCTTATCAAGGCGCTGCTCCTTAATTTTATCTTCTCTAAATAACCATCCATGCCCAGTGGCACTAAAGTTGGGTTTCTCTGTTTCTACAAACGCTTTACATGCATTCTTGCAGCGTTTCATGAGAGAACTTGTGTTACACATGAGCTTAATTGTCTCTATCTTTCTTAAAGAAACACTATTGTAACAAACCACCGGGGTCGTGTTCAGTCCTGAAACTCAGGTGCAGTAACAGCTCTCCCTTACAATCACAATCCACAGAGTCCTGAGGTTAAGAACAGGATTCTGTCAGGTCAGTGATGGCATGGGGGCTTTAATAAAAATAACAGAAAAATCCAAGGCAAAGGTATCCGAAGAAAGGTCAGGCAGAAATCACAGTCAGATGGTCCAGAGGTCAGGGCAAGCGGCAATCAGAAAAATTCAGGAGTTCTGAAGCAGGCAACACAACAACCAAGCACTGACTGAAAGGTGTGAGCTGGTTATAAAGGAATATCTCAATCACATAACCTCACCTGTAGAAGGGGTTACCTGAGGTCTATCTGACTGACTGTGGGACACAGTCCCATCTTGGATCATTGTCCTAGCTCTGCCCCTCAGCCACACCTCCTCCAACCTCTGACCTGCAGACAGTCTACTCATGCAGCAGCTGCCATCTTGGAATGCTGGAACAATCACTACAAGTTCCCTGGCCATAGAGGTTCAGAGGATGCAGACTGGGGTGCAGCAGCCACATGCTCCATAACCACTGCAGACTGACCTCCAGGGCGTCGCGGGTGCCCTGTGACAGGTGAGTACCATCGGCGAATGTGACAACTATAGCTCCATCAACACAAATGTGTATTGCTATATTATTGAAAATCCATTTTAGCTGGTTCCCTCCACCTTAAAAAGAATAAAATCCCACTTTTTTCCAGCACCATGCAAGTCCAATTATTACTCGCTCTGCTCATGAGATTATAAAAATTGACAATCTCAGTCAATCCAATGCTTTCCCATAGGAAAGCATTGAGAGTCTAATGTGCACGTGAGGAAAATACCACGCTGTGCCAATCAGCACCTTCTCATAGAGATGCATTGAAACAAAAAAAAACGTGCAGTGCCTCAATGCAGATCATGGAGACGCTGAACATTAGTGCAGCACACTGTCCGCCACTGACCCAGGAACAGGGCTGATCCTGGGGTCATTGACGCCTGGGTGCAAGAATATTTTTGGCGTTTGGCCCTTTACAAACATAACAATTCTAATCACACCCATTTTCTATGGAAATCACTCCACCCCCAACCCAGGTGACACTTCCTACAGTGCCAGCTTTACCCCCCAAAAAGCTTATTAGTGCCATATTTGTGCCCAGCTTCCCAGTGCCATCTTTGTCTCAAAATAGCTAATCAGTGCCACCTCTCTGTCCCAATATAGCTAATTAGTGCCATCTTAGTCTCAAAATATCTTTGTCTCCATCTTATCAGTGCCACTTTTGTGTCCAAATAGCTTCATAGTGCATTTTTTGTGCCCAAATTGCTGACCAGTGTTATTGTTGTCCCGAAATTGCTAATCAGTGACATTTCTTTTTCCAAATAGCTTACCAGTGCCATCTTGTCCTCAGAGAGCTTGTCAGCTGTTAGTGTTTTTGTATGAACTGTGTGTAAGCTGGGTGTATTTTGCAGAGAGTCTATGTATTTGTAATGCAGAAATGTATTTACAGATGTGTGTGAATTCAAATGAATATTTGTGTATAATATTAATGTGTACAGATGCAGTTTTGGAATATTTGTATGAAATGTGCTGTGCAAGAATGTATTTGTAAGACGTGTGTGTATATTTGTATGTATGAGTGTCCTTCACTGGACGTTACTGTGTGTGCATGTCCCTGTGTGACTTATCTCACTATTCTCTTCCACTTTTGGCTCTATCCCATCCCCACGGGTGTTGCTATGTGGACTAGGGACTTTAACCGAAAAACACATTTAATACACCTCCTATAATTGAAATTAAACTTGCCCAATGCTCCACCTCAGGTGTACCGTAAAAAATAAAAAATAAAAAATTGATGAAATGCTGCCCACCCCCCCTCCTCACCAAAGACATGCACACCAAAACACAACCACATCCATTATGCTATGCAGTGTGTGTATTGAATTGTGTCTGAGTGTGTGCTGGGGATGCAGTGTGTGTCTGCGTCTGTGCAGGGAATGCAGAGTGTGTCTGTGTGCAGGGGATGTAGTGTGTGTCTGAGTGTGTAAAAAAACACCCACAATTTTTTTTAATGTTTTCAAAAATATTCATTCCACAAATATGTAAACGGTATGCTAATAAGAGTCCCCTCAAGACCCCATTAGAGAATACAATAGAGTCTAAAGGCTCTGGAGATTGTGTTCTCTAAAATGCTGGCCCCCATTCACAATATAGTGATATAAAAAAAAGGTCTGTGATACCCAGCTCAAGCTGTCTCCTCTCCCCTGGATTACTATTGCTGGCTGGCTGCTGTGGCTGGTTGGCAGGCAGGCTGGCTGCTGTGGTAAGCTGGCTGACTGGTGCTGGCAACTGTGGCTGGCCTCTTTCTTCCGCCAGCAGGCATCTTTTTCTAACCCCTTTGTGTGTCTCTTTTTCCCCCTCCCTTTTGTGTGTCTCTCACTCCCAGCCCTTCTGTGTGTCTGTTCATCCCTGCAGCCCTTCTGTGTGCCTCTTAGTCTTCCCAACCCCTTTGTGTGTCTCTTTCTCATGCAGACAATATGTGTATCTGTTTCTCCCCCAACTCCTTTGTGTGTCTCTTTATCCCCTTCCCCACTCCCTCTGTGTCTCTTTGCCCCAAGTGCTTTTATGTTCCTCTTTGATCCACCAGCCCTTCTTTGTGTCTCTTTGACCACCAGCCCCTCTGTGTGTATGTGCCCCCCAGCCCCTCTGTGTATCTCCCCTCAGCCCCCCTTTGTGTGTCTTTGTCCCATCTCATCCCATCTGGATGCCTTTTTCCCCCAGCATCTCTGTGAGTCTCTTTAGCCCCCTCCCCTCCTGTGCCCTATCTAGCCCTTCTCCCCTCCTGTCCACTTATGTATCCCTTCTCCCCTCCTGTGCACTATTTAGCCCCCTTTCCCTCCTGGGCACTCTTTAGCCTCCTCCCCTTCTGTGCCCTCTTTAGCCACCTCCCCTTTTGTGCCCTCTTTAGCCCCTCCCTTCCTGTGTCCTCTTAGCCCCTTCCCCTCCTGTGCCCTTATGTAACCACTCTCGTTTGCCATCTTTAGCCCCTTCCCCTCATGTGCCCTTATATAGCCCTTCCTGTGTCCTCTTTAGCCACCTACCTTCCTCTGCACTCTTTATCCCCCCTCACCTGATGTGCCCTCTTCAGCCCCCTCCTCTCCTGTGCGGACTTTCGCCTCCCTCCACTCCTGTGTCCTCTTTAGCCACATCCCCTCCTGTGCAGTCTTTCACCTCCCTCCCCTCCTGTGCCCTTATGTAGCCTCCTTCCCTCCTGTGCCCTATTTGGCCCCTCCCCTTCTGTGCCATCTTTAACCGCCTCCCCTTATGTGTCCTCTTAGCCCCCTCCCCTCCTGTGACCTTATGTAACTCCACTCCTTTGCCAGCTTTAGCCCCTCCCCCCCTCCTGTGCAGCCCCCCATTCCCTCCTCTGCCCTCTTTAGCCCTCTCCCCTCCGGTGCCCTCTTTAGCCACATCTCCCCATCCTGTGCCCTCTTTAGCCCCCTCCCCTCCAGTGTTCTCTTTAGCCACCACCCTTCCTCTGCACTCTTTAGCCCCCTACCCTCCTGTGCCCTCTTTAGCACCCTCCTCTCCTGTACAGTCTTTCACCTCCCTCCCCTCCTGTGCCCTCTTTAGCTTGGCTAGAGGGGCAGAGCCTAGCGCTGCAATGCGCCTCTACTCACCGTGCACTCGCCCAGGATCCCCTATGCCCAGGAAGCACCTCTAGTGGCCCTAGAGATGTTACTAGGGAGTAATCTAAACAATATATAATAAAACAATAAGTGATACACCACGCCAAATAGTGTGGGTCAAACCCATGTTAGAAAATACCCTTATAGTGTAGTGTGTATTATATATATTTATAAATATATATATTTTGTTCCTGTTTTTTAATTCTCGTTTGCTTTCTTCCCTTAACCCATTCAGTACGGAGCCAATTGTACAAGTTGTGATCAAAACAAAATGTGAACAAAAACTGGAATTTGCTCTATATGTCTGTTCAACCATAATTCACCTCTTTCATATTAAGTGCACCCACACTTATCATATATAATTTTCTTCAGGAGAAACAGGGCTTTAATTTCACATGAACTATTCATTTATGAAACATAATTTATTATCAATATAATCTAAAAAAAAAAGTGTGAAATATTAAGATTTTACATTTTATTTTTAGTTTTAGGCATTTTACTAATTTTAACTGTGAATGTCTTAATACTGTTAGTTTTTACTACAATAAAATGCACATATTTGTGTTCATCGAAGTCTCTCGAGTATAACAGTACCCCATGTACTGGTTTTATAATGTTTTGAAAGTTACAGGGTCAAATATAAGGCTTGCCTATTTAATTTTTTATATTTATAATTTTTAATTATAATTTGCAAAATTGGTTATGTTGCCTTTGAGACCAGGAATAAGAATTACCCCCATGATGGCATACAATTTGCAAAAGTAGACAACCCAGGGTATTCAATATGGGGTATGTCCAGTCTTTTTTAGTAACCACTTAGTCACAAACACTGGTCAAAGTTAGCGTTTATATTTGTTTGTGTGTGAAAAATGCAAAAAACGAATATGAATGCTAACTTTGGCCAGTGTTTGTGACTAAGTGGCTACTAAAAAATACTGCACATACCCCATTTGCAATACCATGGGTTGTCTACTTTTGCAAATGGCATGCCATCATGGGGGTAATTCTTATTCCTGGGCTATCATACGGTCTCAAAGGCAACATAACCAAGTTGAGTGAAAAAAATGAAATGAGCATGCCTTATATTTAGGTGTTTAAAACAGTAAAACTTATCACGATGATGAAATCACCAGTAAAAGTGCAATTTTTGTGTAAAAAATTAAAAAAAACAAATAAAAATGCTAACTTTGGACAGCATTTGTGACTAAGTGGCTGTTACAAAAGACTGGAAATACCCCATTTTGAATACCCTGAGTTGTCTACATTTGAAAATGGTATGCCATGATGGGGTTATTTCACATTCCTGGGCTGCCATATGGTCTCAAAAGGCAACACAGACCCAGCAAACCAATCTGGCAAACTGAATTGGGCAAGCCCTATATTGACCCTGTAACTTTCCAAAACACTATAAAACCTGTACATGGGGAGTATTGTTATACTCGGGAGACTTTGCTGAACACAAATATGAGTGTTTAAAACAGTGAAACATAGTCTTTTACAAAGACTGGTGATAAAATTAGTGCATGGAAAGTGCAGATATGCATGTTAGTGCATGTTAGTGCATGGAAAGTGCAAAATACCAGATAGATCCCAGGGAATGATGTGAGTATGTGCAAGCATGTGTACATGTGTGTGTCAGTGTGTGTGTGTTTCAGTGTGTGTGTAAATGTGTGGGTGTGTCTGTCAGTGAGTGTGTATCTGTCTGTCTGCGTGTGTGTGTCAGTGAGTGTGTGTCTGTGTGTCTGTCAGTGAGTGTGTCTGTCTGTGTGTGTGTCTGTGAGTGTATGTGTCTGTGTGTCTGTCAGTGAGTGTGCCTGTCTGTGTTTGTCAGTGAGTGTGTCAGTGAGTGTGTGTGTGTCGGTCAGTGTTGCGATAGCCGCGGCTGGACAGTGGATACCTTGAGGTGCACAGAGACACGCAACGACACGTCACATTCGGACGTGACGTCGACATGCTCCACCTTCACAGGGTTTCAAGAAATAGCGGGAGGATCCGCTTTGGCACAGGGTGCAGACGGCATCATTTTGGGTATACCAAAGGCCTGACTCCGGAGTCGCATACTGGCAGCGGCAATGTGAGTGGAGTCTGCTTGTTGGCTAGAGACGGGTACTGGGATTTAGTAGAGCGGGAGACTGGGATTTAGTAGAGGGGGGGACTGGGATTTAGTATAGGGGAGGCCTGGTATTTCGTTTTTGGGGGGTACTGGGATTTATTAGAGGGGGGTGCAGCAGTTTAGTAGAGGGTGGTGCTGTTTCTTTTTTTATATATTGTTATTTTCAAAATAAACCTAAGTTTCTATGAAAATTTAAGTTTTAGTTTTTTTTGCGGCCCACATAAACTTAAACCTTTTTTATTTGGCCTGTGCTAGTCTTTGAGTTTGACATGCTTGCCCTAGGGTGTCTACTTTTCAAAAATATATGGTTTGATGAGGATAAATTACATTGGCTGGCTTAAAAAATTGACCAAATAGGACATGGGTGCATGATGACCAGCTGTGAAAATTCCAAGTTGGAAAACTGGAATGCGCACCCTCCAAATAAGGTCTTTTAGCCCCCAGAGAACCCGACACACCTATACATGGGTGGTATCACTGTACTCAGGAGATGTTACTGAACACATATTGGGGTGTTCTTTGGCAGTAATCTTAAGATTCTCAGTACATGTATTCTTAAATTGCTATGTGTGTCAAACAAATCGCCAATTAGTATTTTCTTGTTAAATTTGGCATAGATTGATGGTAAAATGGTTGCATGAAAAGAGCATGGAAAGAGTCAAAATACCCTAGGTTTAATACCATAGGTTGTCTTCTTTTAAAAAATATATACATGTGAAGGGTTATTCAGGGATTCCTGACAGATATCAGTGTTACAATGTAACTTGCTTTCATTTTGAAAAAACATGGTTTGGAAATAGCAAAGTGCTACTTGTACTTATTGCTCTATAACGTGCAAAAAAAAAAGCTAAGAACATGTTAACATTGGGTATTTCTAAACTCGGGATAAAATTTAGAAACAATTTATCATGGGTGTTTTTTGGCGGTTGTAGATGCGTAACAGATATTGGGAGTCAAAGTTAGAAAAAGTGTGTTTTTTTACATTTCTTCATCATATTTTATAATGGTTTTACAGTAAATTATATGATATGATGAAAATAATGGTATCTTTAGAAAGACCATTTATTGGTGAGAAAAACTGTATATAATATGTGTGGGTACAGTAAATGAGTGAGAGGAAAATTACAGCTAAACACAAACACCGAGGAAATGTAAAAACAGACCTGGTCCCAAACGGTAAGAAAATTGAAAAGTGATCTGGTCACTAAGGGGTTAAACAAGATGCTGCCAAAGAGCTTGTTCATGCTCTAGTGATCTCTCACATGGATTATTGTAATTCGCTCCTAATTGGTCTCCCCAGAAGCCGTACTGCCTCTCTACAATCTGTGATGAATGCTGCTGCCAGGTTCCTCTCACACCTCACCCCTCTGTCGATCCTTACACTGGCGTCCTGTGCCTACAGGTGTGAATTCAAAATACCTGTAAAGCTCTAACCAACTCTAGTCCCTCTTACATTTCTTCACTGATTTGTAGGTATTCCCCCCCTCGGTCTCTCTGCTCTACTGGTGACCTTCTCCTGTCTGTTGCTCATACCCTTATTGCAAATTCATGCTTGCAGCGGCGGTTCCTTTCCTTTGGAACAGCCTGTCTACCCCCATCAGACTCTCCCCGACCCCTAGTCTTACATTTGCCAAGAATGGGGTACATTGATGTTGTGGCAGACTTATGCAATGTATGATCATATACTGTAACTAAACCCCCATTATTTTTTGCCTAGGTGAGGTGTGTTTAAATAAACTATTACATTCTGTGAAAACCTCAAATTGTTGTTTAGTGAATGAGCGAGTGTGCTGGATCTTGTATGTTGCATAAATTGGTCCCAGCAGCGCTCTATAATATATGCATGTTCAGGTGAGTGCAGCCTCATTATTTTTAAAATAGGTGTGTTCCTTTTCTATATAAGTTAAGGCTTTACCCTCCATTTTAATAAAACATGTAAAAAAAAAATATTTTAAATCACTTGTAGCCCAGGACAGATTTTTTTGCAGCAGTTGCTTCAACTCTTCTGATATTTTTAATGCAGATCATTTTGGTCCAATCCAATGCTTCTCATAGAAGAAAGAGGAATTACAGTGCATACACAGCAATGTCCACCAATACAATGCTTCTCTGTGAGCAGCATTTATTCCAATGTTTACCTATATGAGGAGAATTAGCAGTATATGAACATGAAAATACAAATTCAAATAAACTTTTCTCTAAAGTCTCAGTGATTTATATTGACATGAAAAAAGAGACAGAGTCTACACACCAAAATCACTACATTAAGATGAAGTGGTTTTGATGCTTGAAGTATTTATTTAAGTTAAAACAAATCAGAATAACCAACTGCATTGCATTTTTCAGACAAATCCAGTTTGAATAAAAATGTAAGTGCAAATCATGCATAAAGCCCTTCACATGACAATCTATATCCCATTTGTTGGTGCAGTAGGATTTTAATAGCAATTAGCAGAGGTATTATGGGTTCTATTCAATCCACCAGGCTCTTGGTTCAAATCCCTGGTAAGCCTGCCTTAAATCATAACAATAGGCTGCCTGAAAAAAGGTTATTTTTTTTGTTTCTTAAAAAGACGAAGGAGTGGTTGAATGGAAGCAAAGACTATTCAAATTAACCTGCCATGTTACATTATCCTAGAAATATATCCTCCACGGGATAGTGTATCCTAATGTGGGTGGTAACAATTGGAACAACCCAAGATTAACTGTAACTTAGCCAGCGACGCCAGCAATTGCTTTAATCACAAGCATTGGCTTGCTTTTGTTCTCTTTTGGCACAGTGACATATATCTGTTTATTATTACAGCAAAATAGTTGTTCACACTTTGAACACGCAATTCTTTTTCACCAACTTCCCTCCATTGAGATAGAAATAAAACTGCATAGTCTGTGATATTTCTCCAGTACACGGAACACCCATGTTCCAACTCTTTCCAAAGCACACTGCCGACGGTTGCTCAGGAATAACTTTCAAGAGGTTGGATCTTGTTATTCACACTAGGCTAGTTTCTGCCAAAATTTTTTGCTCTTCAGAGTCTCACAAAAGACTTGGCCAAACTTACACCTCTAAACATCTTTGTTTTGTATTGCTGTCCAAAATGTTGTGTCTCACACGAGAATGCTCAGTGACAGATTGTATTGCTTTGCTACAGGGGTAAATAGTCTCAGTTAAAAAGAGTAACTAACAAAATTAATACGTTTGATATTTTAAAATAAAAAGTTTGTAATCCTTTGTTTTCCTACAGTTATCCACATTCACCCCATTAAGCATTCAATTCATAATTTTTTTGTTGTTGTTGTTTTTGCATTTGTGTTGTGGAGATTGAAGTTATTATTGAATTATTACTATTGTTATTTATAAAGCTCCAACGTATTCAGTGATGCTGTACAGTAGCCGGACAAACAAAAACGCAGTTGTCAAAAGATGAGAAGGTGCTGAGCAAACTTGTGCACGGCACAATTGTTCGGTTTGGCTGAACAATGTTTCTCAAAATTTATAAGTTGTTTGGAACATTCAACGATCGTTCATGTGACGGTACATCTTGGCTGAATTCTATGCATGAAAAAATATTTGGAGAAATATTGAAATGTGCCAAACAATGAGAATAGAGGCACCTAATAGTGTGCTGCAATGCAAAAAATAGCTACCATATTACCTAGCTAGCCTAATGGCTAAAGATTATCAGCAATTTTAGCTATGCCAAATATAATGATGATTAATTTTTCTTTTTGCAATCTTGCACTATTAAATAATGGGGAGCAGCTGTAGCAGGAGTCATTTTAAGTTGAAAAAGTAGAACAAACTGAAGAAAACGGCATCCATGGTAGTATTTTCTGAAAAATTACCTCTTAAATTACAGCTTTATGCCACAACTGGTACAAGCAACAACTAGAAAGGATGCTTGTCTGGAACTGGTTATAACAAACAATGTTGATCTTTTATCATTTATCAATATTCAATATTCACTTGGAAAATAGTGATCGCAATATGGTGTCTTTTGAAATAATCTCAAAAAAGCACATGCACATGCACATGGGATATACTAAAACTGTCACAGCTCCTGGCTTGCCGCGATGCGCGTCTGTGCCGAGCGGCACGACCACGCCAGCATGCTGAGCTTACCTGCTCAGCGGCAAGCCGAGAACAGCTCCTCCACGCTGCTCGGGAAAAACCAAGACGACCATGCGGTCGGGTCCATCAATGGCTCTGCCCCCCAAAATTATACGAACGTGCGCATTAGGTCACAACGTCAACGCACGCGCACATTCTGGGGTCAAAGGTCACCCTCTGACCAATCAGAGCCTAGAGAGGGATATTTAAATCCCTGATTCACCCCAGTTCCTTGCCCTGTCGTGGTTTCCTGTTCCTGGTTTCCTGAGAGTGCGTTTTTCTCTCTGATATTGATTTTCTAGTATTCCGATCTTGGCTTTTCCTGGTTATTCCGATTTCTGGTTCCCCTGACTTGGCTTGTTTAAATGGTATTGTGTATGACCTCGGCTTTCCCTTTGACCATTCTCTGTCTCTAACATATTAGTCTGACCATTCTAAGGTCCGGTTTACGTTCTGTTCTTTTGTTTCCTATTTTATTTCTATGTATAGGTTTACATAGTTTCTGCATGTTGGACCACAATAGCAGTCGTGACAAAAACATAATTTTGAAAATGCCAATTTCAATAAGATAAGGGAAGCTTTACAACTCATTGACTGACATAAACTCTTCATGGAAAAAAATTACAAAGGATAAATGGATTATCTTCATTTATTAGAAATATACACTCCTCAGTATATATTATTGGGTAACATAGGTAACAGAAACAAATTGAAACCAATATGACTTAATAAGATAGTAAAAAGTAAAAATAAGAAAAGGGCATTTAAAGTATTTAAATAACATAAATCATCATTGTCACGGCAAGGGTGCATAACTCATATTTGCACTATGGAATATTGTCCTTTAATGTAATTTGTGTAGTGAATAGGTATTCTGCTCGCCTGATAGAGAAGGAATATTGTCAATGTAAAAAGGAGTTAATTTGATTGTATGGAAGGTTTATAGCCTTTTGAAGCTGGGGCCCCCACAGAAATCAGATGACAGAAGGGGTAATGTAAATCGCACAGGAATGTGAAAGCTGCAAGGTGTGAGATTCTACACCTGAAAAGCCTGAAGGTCTGGCTTCAGGCATATGGCACGTACCTCTTAATTGAGACTGGACATACCCCACTTGCAATACCTCGGGTTGTCTACGTTTGCAAATGGTATGCCATCATGGGGGTAATTCTCATTCCTGGGCTCCCATACGCTCTCAAAGGCAACATAACCAATCTGGCAAATTTCAATGTGAAAAAAATGAAATGCAAGCCTTATATGTGACTCTCTAACTTTCCAAAACACCATAAAACCTGTACATGGAGGGTACTGTTATTCTCGGGAGATTTCGCTAAACACAAATATTAGTGTTTTAAAACAGTAAAACATATTACAACAATAATATAGTCCATAAAAGTGCTGTTCGTTTGTAAAAAATGCAAAAAACTTAACTTTTACTTAAAATATCATCGTTGTAATACAATTTACCAGTTTGAAACACTAATATTTGAGTTCAGCGAAGTCTCCCGAGTAAAACAGTACCCCCTATGTACAGGTTTTATGGTGTCGTGGAGAGTTACAGGGTCAAATATAGTGCTTGCGAATTAAATTCTCTGCACTTTCTCCCTGTGTTGTCAGGCATGTCAATCAAATTTTAATTAATCAAATCACATAATTATGTTAAAAGATTACTTAAATATACATGTAGAATTTTTATATATATACATATATATGTATTTAAATTCTACGTGTATACTAATGTAATCTTTTATGTAATTATATGTATTTATCTATATATATATATATATATATTTGCAGTTATTTGTATTTTATATATAGATAGATATATATAGAATGTCATTCTAAGTGTATTTTGTTACCAATATATATATATATATATATATATTAATAACAAAATACAGTTAGAAGGAAATTACATATGAATATATAATTTATATTAAATTTTGTTTCAATATTTTATTTATTTATTTTATTATTTTATTTATTTATTATTTTAATTATACGTATATATATTTATATATATGTAGATCTATTATATATATAATATAGATACATATTATATATATGTAACGTCATTCTAAGTGTGTTTTAATGCTAATATATATACTTTTAACATGTTTAATTTATTTTTTTATACTTTCTTACCAGCAGGGGGACTGTCTGATATTTTAGACAGTCCCCCTGCTGGCAGATCCATAGCCAGCTATAGGGGGCCATGTGATCGCTCTTTGAGAGCGATCACATGGCCCCCGGGGGCCTCATTTGCCGTGGGAGGGCTGCCTGGGCTGTCAGGCAGCCCCCCAGAAGAGGATCGCGGCGGAGGTAAGTATAACTTACCTCCTGGGGCTCAAAGCCGTTACGGCGTTCCATGCCGCCGCAACGGCTTTAAAGCCCATTATAATGGGGACGGCATGGAACGCCGTAACGGCGTTAACGGGTTAACCTATGTTGCTGGGAAAGTATTTGAGGGGTTATTAAGGGACAATACACAGGAATTCATTATTGTCATCAACAGGGCTGCCACCAGAAATTTTGGGGCCCCTGACACAGCCTACGTTCTGGGCCCCCCGGGGCCCGCCCCCAAGTCAGTCCACATGACCCGCCCAAGTCCGCCCACATGACCCGCCCCCCCCAAATGCACCCACAGGGCCCATCTTAAGTCCACCCACAAGGATGAAGTGTGTGTGTGTACTGAATTTATTTGTGTGTGTATAGTGGCTATAAAATGTGTGTAGTGGATACAAAGTGCGTGAGTAAAGTGGATACGCTGTTTATAGTGGATTCAGATTGCAGCAGGCCCTGGGGGGCGACTTTGGGAATTGGCTTAGGGCTTTTGTATCCTAGTAGGCGTGATGGTGCAGTAAATTCGCTCTTTCCAGGGGCTGCCGGCGTGCCCCCAGGAGGTGCGGTGCTGGCCGGACAGAAGAAAGGTCAATGCAACTGGGGACCGTCGGGTAGGCTTGGATACGGTTGTTCTGGAGGCGGTGGGAGGCACGGTGTCAACTGATGCGTCAAGAAAGGAAAACCAAAGGCAGGAGGGGTACTCGCCGGGGCTTCAGCTCGGAGCGGCACCGGTGACGATCAGTGTGTTGCTGCCATGGCTAAGGCAGTAAGCCTCCCATGAAGGCGCTAGTTTTATGGCTGGGATTGTTGGGGGGGTTTTCGCTATTCCATTCAAAGTTGAGTGGTCACGCGAGGAAGCCCAATTGGGGAGATGGCGGGTCCGTTACATCCCGACACTAGCGGATCTGTGGGTGTCTTTGTGGGGGATGGTCCCCTAGAAAGGGGCAGGCAAATTCCGTCTGATACAAAACTTATCGCACCCGAAAGGGGCATCGGTAAATGAGGTCATTGACGTGGACATGTTCTGTATCTTTGGCATCATTCGGCCTTGCCGTCGAGTTGGTTCGGGGGAGAGGGACACGTTCGATTATTGACGACCCTTCCATCTTTTGGGTTGCATGTTTGCAGGTGCCTATTGGTAACCTCTGCTTGCCAAGGGGCAGTTCCATTTCATGTTCCTACTTCGGGAAGTTGGTTCCGTCTGGGAGTGGGTGGTGAAAGAGGAATCAGGAAGGGGTTCCTTAGTACATTATCTGTAAGATAGCTTGCTGTGTGGGCTCGGCTGGGCCGGGCCGTTGTGGACATACCTTACGGTCGCGGGAATCCTACCGTGCGTCTTAGCTTAGGCTGGAAATTGTTTCGTGGTAGGAGAGTGTCAATTGCCTGGGGATCAGTTGACTGCACTTCGGGAGTTCAGGGTGAAGGTTCACAGGTCCAAGAAGGTCACGCTGAGAAATCGCAGTTGTTCATAAGGCAGTTTCAAGTTCGCATGTCAGGTTAGCCATGAGGAATGGGTCTGTAGCCGTTTCATGGCGAAGGCTACTTGTGGAGCCATTGCGGGTGGTATCGAGTTGTTCACGGATGCCTCTGGGAACATAGATTTTGGGGCATACCTGGAAGCCAGGTGGTGCGCGGAGCGGTGGCAGGAGGCATGAAAGGTAAGTCCTCTAATTCGAAGTTGGCATCTTTTGAGTTATTAGGAGTGGCCGTGGCTCTAAAAGGTGAAGGATTAAGGGATGAAAAGTCGTAATTCACGGACAATACGGCTGGGTTCATGCGGTTTACCATCCAGCCGGGTCCTCGGTTCAGGAGGTACGCCAATGGCGGCGATTCGTATTATTGTGCAGGTCATTTAACATTGGGTGCAGGCACGCCACGTGCCTGGTTGGCGGAAGGTAGGGGCTGGTTACTTGGCTTGCGCACAAGGGGACAAGCTGCGAATGGCAGCCCCAGGGGCGCGGGAGGAGGGACAGGCTGGTCTGGAGGAAATGTGGCAGCTCAAGATGCCATGCTTGGAGGATTGATACAGAATCCTATGGCACCAGGCACGGGGACTGCCTATGTGAAGGTTTGGGATATGTGGGACGATGCGGTTGGTTTCACTGGGGGGTCCCAGTCAAAGGAGGGGCAAAAGGATACCTTGCTGTGGTTCCTAAGCCACTTGTTCTTTCAGCGTTAGCTCCATCGGCAATGGACAGGAGCATGGCAGCATTGGTGTTAGGGTTCAAACTGACCGATTGGGAGGAAGTGACGGAATGTTGTCACGTCCGTCAGGCATCGCGGGTCTTATGGAGAGGTATGAAATATGTTGGTGCGGGGCGGCTGGTTTACTTGGGTGACGCAACTCCTGGTGGTGTGTTACTCTACTTTTGCGGTGAGTTTGTTTGCGGTGGCCTTCTCGGAGGCTTGGAGCAATTCGGATTGGGGAGCTGGTGAGTGCCTTTCAGGCGGGTGTTGGGGGGTTCACTCGGTTGTCGAACCTCAGTCGGTTAAGGCAATGATTCGGTAGGGTTGTACAAGAACGGATGTGTCTGGTAAAGGAGGTTTGGTAAAGCTATATTCCTTGCCGGGGTCAGGGGTACGCCCGGCGTCAAGCGCATCATGTTACTTGGAGCTTCGCCCGGACATCCTGGGTGGCTTACGGGTAAAAGGGGACGGATCAGCACTGTCACGATTCAATTCCCGCAGGGGTTTGTTCGGAGGGGTTTGACAATGTTGGGTTTGGATCCCGGGCACTTTGGGGCCCATGCTTCCCGGATAATGGCGGCGACAGAGGCGTCCCGCCTGGTTTTAATTGAGGGCCTGGGGAAACGTTTAGGCAGGTCGGAGTCAGTATGGTTTAAGTCCTGTTTACGGCCAGTCTATTTGGTTTAATGACTATGGACGTATGGGTTTGTGTTTGGGGCTATGCCTTGTCGCTAATTACTTTCATTTCAGGTTTGGTGACATGGTTGGTGGACCACTCTTACATCTAAGGGGCGCAGAAGGGAGCCGCGGTTCGGGTCAAGCGCAACTGGGCTTTCCATTGGAATTGGTGGAGCTGGAGTGGTTTTGGTGTTCGGGGGTTTTGGTGGCAAGGCAATAGTGGAGAAAATTTTCCGGAAGGTAACAAGGGGGTAACAAGCGGGAAGGATATCGGCATGGTCCCGGAAAAGGAATTGAACAGGTGGAGGCAGAGGGAGGTGGACTGGCTATGGGAGCTGGCCACAGGTGTGGTGGTGGTGCGGTCCGAGATGGTTCCTCGGTTACATTGGAGACATACTAGGTACCCGGTCTCGGTGGCGAGGACGAATTAATAAAAAATTGATGGCGGTATTTATCAGATGTGGAGGCGGTGTAACAGTGAGACACAACAAACTGGGAGGCAAGCTCCCTGGGTACTCCAGGGAGGATGGGGTACGTTTTCGGATGTAAGGTGTGATCTGTTTAAATTGGGCCATCAGGAAGGCATTCAACAGGCCTTATTCCGGTGTGGTGGGGGTCGCTCAGGAGCTCTAGGTGTCAAGTCCTGAGCTGTGGCGGGGAATGGCCTGGTTAAATCAGAGGGTAGATGGAGGAGAAAGTGGGCATCCTGAGGTTTAGTGTGGATTGGGCAGTGTTGCATGTGGTTGGTATGTTCGAGCCCGTCGGTGGCTCCGAACCTGGGGGTGTGGTGGTGTCTTGGTACACCCTACACTGGAACTGGTGGGTAGCGATGTCTTGGTACACCCCTACAATCCATATGGTGGGTAGCGGTGTCTCTGTACACCCCTACAATTTAACCTGGTGGAAATGTGGTCATATTGGGCAGCCAGTTTCTGTACTAACATGTTATTTAGATTGTTATCTATTGTTATTATTGTGGGGTCATTGCTAGGGGTATGTTATGTATATGGGGGAATGTTAACTTTAATAAGATTTGTTGGCAATGACCCCATTTGTTATTCCTTAATTACATTATTAATAATTTAATAAAGCTGTGGACTAATTATTTCCAACAGTATAACCTGTGTCCGTGTTTTAATGGGGGTTTGGGTAAGGTTAGCGCATATGCCGGCAAATCCGACTGTGCGCCTGTCATGGACTAAACAGACGCAACAAAAAAAAGGTTATTCTGTCTGAAAACACTTAAAAAAACAAAAACAAACACAAAAAAAAAACGGATTTCAATGCCGTGACCTGCAGTAGAATACTGCACAAACCATAACCACCAATTTTAAAGTAAGACGAATGAAGCAGACTATCTACCAATTAATGTTTGCCCAAGTGCTACTTTGGCAATAGCTAGGTAGATGAATTTTTATCTTTTCACTGAACATCACACGCACCAAGAAAAGGATTTTCTGTCTCAAAACAATTCACAAAAAAAAAAAATGTTAGACTGTAGATTGGTAATTTCAAGTTGGTGTTCAGTGGCATTAGTTAGCAATAGGGCACTTCACTAACCATATCCACCATAACCACCAGTCTCAAACTAGGATGAATGAAGTAGGTTATTTACCACTGAAAATTTGTGTGAGTGCCAATGTGGGTGCCGATAGACAAGAGGAACTTTTGCATACTTTTTTTTCTCTCCAAACAGTTAACAAATAAAAAAATGTTTAAAAACAGTAAATTGGTAACTTAGTCTCAACACTAGGATCACAGACAAAATGGTAATTCCTTATAATTTACTCAAGTTTTTGTAAGTGCCTCTAACTGGGTAGGTAGATATATACAGCAGTACCTTAAATCAGGTCTTAAACTCGGATTAATTACACAATGGTATTGCTTTAAGTGCCACTGGGTGCTGGCTAAGCACAGGTAAAAAGCACAGTATCACTGTTGGTCTTTCTCCCTCAATAGCTGCAGTGAATGGTCCAGGAAGAATCCTGATTGGGAGTATAGATTGTTATACTTCTCCCCCTTTACCCCCTATTGGTTAGTTGTCACTTGATCTGTAAATAAAATCAGTATTTACAGGCTGTCCCCTAACCATCAATCATCTCTTTTTTCTACTTCTTGATTAGACAGGAGATGCGGCCCAAATGATTGTCCATCATAACAAACTAAGCTGCTGATTTGCCCACACCAACAAAAATCTAAAAAATCCACCCCCTTTTTTATGGTGACAGGAAAGGCACTCTGAATCACATATTGAGACTAGAATATTTTGGTTTTGTACAAATCTTTTTTCTGATATTCTGGCACATGAAGGTTCCGTAATTGGAATTTCAGCAGATTATCCTATTGGCCTGAATTCAGATGAATTGTAAGCAGTGTCAAAACAGCAGCTAGACAATAAAATACAATTTAACGATATAGAACCACTTCTCCTAAAAGGAAAAAGATCTGATATTTCCCAACCAGGTGGAACAGAAAAGTAATATTTTTTACAACCAGGGACTCACAGATATCAATCAGGACTTCACAGCAAGAGAAGCAAAGCTGCAGTAAGGTCCTTATTCCTGCACTGGAACAAAAGTGAGTTTACTTAAAGGGACACTATATTCACTAAAATAAATTTAGCTTGATGAAGCAGTTTTTGTGTATAGATCATGACCCTGAAGTTTCACTGCATAATTCTCTACGATTTAGGAGTTAAATCACTTTAGTTTCTGTTTATGTAACCCTAGCCACACCTCCCCAGGCTGTGAGTGACACAGCCTGCATTAAAAGAAAGTGGTTTCTCTTTCACTCATATGTAACTTACTTTAAAGGTTTTTATCTGTTCTGTAAATTTAATTACATACAGGAGGCTCCCACAGGGTCTAGCAAGTTATTAATAGAGCTGGAAATAAGAAATTCTAAATTAAATAGAAGTTGCAATACAGGAAGTGTAAACATTAGATAAGTCTTTACAGGAAGTGTTAAAAAAGGCTGTTTCAGTCACATTCTGGGGGGTGTGACTCGGGTTGCATAAACAAAGTGATTTAACTCTTAGGTACGTAGCAAAGAATTGAACAGTGAGACTGCAGGAGCATACTCTATACACCAAAACTGCTTTATTAAGCAAGAGTTGTTTTGGTAACTATAGTGCCACTTTAATTTTCATGCTTTAAATGCAAATATGGATATCTAAAGAGTTCAAGAACCAGTTCAATTAACAATATATATGTATTATATTTAATGTAAATGTTTCTATAATATAATATAATAATATAATTGCAGGCAATGGGTAAAATTTAAGAAATTCAGTTAGCCAATTCAAAATTGATTCTGACATTAATCAAACTAGGACATATATCAAACAGCGTACAAATAATACTAATATCTTTACATTGTTGTTGTTTTCAAAGTAAACATATAATTATCAATATTAAACAAAACAAAATACAAAACAAGTAAAAAAGATTATATCATAATGTTTTGAAAGAGGTTTAGGCTCAATATGTCATAAAACTTACAGTCATCTAGTCAAACATCTGGAATGTTTGGATTAAATATGTATAGTAGAGTAACAAAAAAAATAATTGGCTCACATAGGATTAGTCTTTACTTTTTCATATACAATGTGCTAGATGAAGGTTTTTATATAAAGCTCATTGTGACAAAATGCCTTTTGTCACCGGATTTTTAGGTGACAAGCTACCCTTTTACCCCGGCTGTTGGAGGAGCCTGATTGCCAGCCTCCTGCCTCATGACTATGACCCTGGGTTGTATGGTCCTTTACAAACATTATTTGGGCTAATGGATTTTTATTATGCTGCTGCTGGCCTTTTAAGAACCATCTGGGGACATACTGTGTCTTTTGGGAACAATGCCCCTTTAAGACTATGCCCCTGGAAAATATTGCCTGTTAAAGACTATTTTAGCAGATTGGATTTTAAAAGACTTGCTGCCCCTATAAATTGTATTGGAGCAGTTCTGCAGCTTTAAATTGGCACTTCGGATGCAGCCGAAGTGCCGAAGTAGTCGAAGTGGCCGCCATTCGACAAACCAACACGTGGCGGCGGCCATCTTTGTTCATTCGAACAAACCCTTACCTTCTCCTACACTGAATTTTCAGCTGCAGAGACTAAGTCCCGTTCAGCAATTCGAACGCACGTTCGAATGGACTTAGTCATTTTTCTGCATAAAATTGACCGACCGCACAGCCCAAATCTATGGAACTGTTTTGGGCAGGAAAATTTGCTTGCGGTCGGTCATAAATGACTTCCGTCAAACTTTTTATGTACTGGAGGGATTTGTATGATTTTTGGTTATGTTTATATTTAAAGTATGCTGATTCCGAATATGTATGTTTTATGTGAATATGATGCATATTTTTAAAGTTACAGTGTGTGTGTATAAAAAGTGTATTTTTC
Organism: Pelobates fuscus; assembly: GCF_036172605.1. Lineage (NCBI taxonomy): Eukaryota > Metazoa > Chordata > Amphibia > Anura > Pelobatidae > Pelobates > Pelobates fuscus. The sequence continues at coordinate 108,280,591 of NC_086325.1, read as the reverse complement.
CTGCCTGTGATAAATTACATTAACCCATTGTGTTCAGTAATTATATCACAGGCAGAGGGGAGGGATTGTATGTTTGTGCTGGGTGTGTTTTACGGTTTGCCTGTAAATGATTGGTTGTACTATGTCCCACCCTGTGGGATGTCCGCTTGCATGGGGACTTGCATAAAAGCCGGTGTATGGTCATTAAAAGTTCAGAAGTTCATGAAGTTTCGGCTCATGTTTGGGGGATTGGAGAACTACACTCTGGGGATTGCTATAATCACTATACTCCCCAGGGTATAATCACTAAGCTCTGTTAAGAGCTTGTTCCTGCTCTCTGGAATTCGGAGAGGTTCACCTACTGGAAGCTGGACCCTGATCTTGGGTCCAGAGTGGGTGGAGACGGCGAGACCCCAACCAAGCTGCGGCGGTTCGTGTAGTCTGCAGTGGTTATGGTGTCAGGCAGAGTGCTTGGAGTCCTTGGAAAGCACTAGGAGCATCCGGTACCCGGTCGGGGTGCCAGCGGTTCCGTTACACTCATGTACCATAGCTAGGAAGGAAAATTCATATTTAAGGAAAGTAACAATTTCAGCTCATACATAAAGTAAGACAATGTTTACTCTGGACTGGTTTTGTTTTACTGCTCCTATTATTAATCACTTAATGCATAAAGTCCGTTTCGTATAAGGCAGGGGTTCCCAACCCAGTCCTCAAGTACCCCTTCCAGTGCAGGATTTAGGGATCACCCTCTTGTGTCTAAAGTGTTTTTTTTTCTTCTAGAAAAACACCTTTGACACAACTGGAAAATCCCTAAATCCTGAACTGTTAGTGGGTACTTGAGGACTGGGTTGGGAACCACTGGTATAAGGTAATAGTAAACTGTCAGCAAGACTGAGGCTTCTAGTAGACACTGGGGGACTGGTTGCATGAGATGAGAATGAACAGAGTAGATAGGACAGGGGAGAGGGCAGTTCGTAGGTCACTTGATTTTATGACCATGTTGATTGCTAATTGTCTTATAATCATGGCTCCTCAGCCCCTAGACATATTTCTTGTTATATTATTTTCTTAATGTAACTAATTTGGAAGAATACTTTCCTTTGTGGGTGGCCACGGCCCAGTTTATGTATATGTAACAGAAATGCCAGATAAACAGGTTGTACAGTCTCAGGAACATTACAGGGAGTGCAGAATTATTAGGCAAGTTGTATTTTTGATGATTAATTTTATTATTGAACAACAACCATGTTCTCAATGAACCCAAAAAACTAATTAATATCAAAGCTGAATATTTTTGTAGTAGTTTTTAGTTTGTTTTTAGTTATAGCTATTTTAGGGGGATATCTGTGTGTGCAGGTGACTATTACTGTGCATAATTATTAGGCAACTTAACAAAAAACAAATATATACCCATTTCAATTATTTATTTTTACCAGTGAAACCAATATAACATCTCAACATTCACAAATATACATTTCTGACATTCAAAAACATAACAAAAACAAATCAGTGACCAATATAGCCACCTTTCTTTGCAAGGACAATCAAAAGCCTGCCATCCATGGATTCTGTCAGTGTTTTGATCTGTTCACCATCAACATTGCGTGCAGCAGCAACCACAGCCTCCCAGACACTGTTCAGAGAGGTGTACTGTTTTCCCTCCTTGTAAATCTCACATTTGATGATGGACCACAGGTTCTCAATGGGGTTCAGATCAGGTGAACAAGGAGGCCATGTCATTAGATTTTCTTCTTTTATACCCTTTCTTGCCAGCCACGCTGTGGAGTACTTGGACGTGTGTGATGGAGCATTGTCCTGCATGAAAATCATGTTTTTCTTGAAGGATGCAGACTTCTTCCTGTACCACTGCTTGAAGAAGGTGTCTTCCAGAAACTGGGAGTTGAGCTTGACTCCATCCTCAACCCGAAAAGGCCCCAAAAGCTCATCTTTGATGATACCAGCCCAAACCAGTACTCCACCTCCACCTTGCTGGCGTCTGAGTCGGACTGGAGCTCTCTGCCCTTTACCAATCCATCCATCTGGCCCATCAAGACTCACTCTCATTTCATCAGTCCATAAAACCTTAGAAAAATCAGTCTTGAGATATTTCTTGGCCCAGTCTTGACGTTTCAGCTTGTGTGTCTTGTTCAGTGGTGGTCGTCTTTCAGCCTTTCTTACCTTGGCCATGTCTCTGAGTATTGCACACCTTGTGCTTTTGGGCACTCCAGTGATGTTGCAGCTCTGAAATATGGCCAAACTGGTGGCAAGTGGCATCTTGGCAGCTGCACGCTTGACTTTTCTCAGTTCATGGGCAGTTATTTTGCGCCTTGGTTTCTCCACACGCTTCTTGCGACCCTGTTGACTATTTTGAATGAAACGCTTGATTGTTCGATGATCACGCTTCAGAAGATTTGCAATTTTAAGAGTGCTGCATCCCTCTGCAAGATATCTCACTATTTTTGACTTTTCTGAGCCTGTCAAGTCCTTCTTTTGACCCATTTTGCCAAAGGAAAGGAGGTTGCCTAATAATTATGCACACCTTATATAGGGTGTTGATGTCATTAGACCACACCCCTTCTCATTACAGAGATGCACATCACCTAATATGCTTAATTGGTAGTAGGCTTTTGAGCCTATACAGCTTGGAGTAAGACAACATGCATAAAGAGGATGATGTGGTCAAAATACTCATTTGCCTAATAATTCTGTACACAGTGTATGTAAGTTCAGTATACTGAGACATCACAATTATTATGTCTACTGTGATATCCTTGGTTTGGGGTCCTGATTGTGATGTCATTGATCGAATAGTACAGTGTTCTTTGTCATGGAACTTCTTCATTGTGATGTCCCTGATAGCACTGCTACTGCTTGGTTACATTGTCCTCCTTGCAATGGTCCAGATGGAGATGCCTGATTTAATTTATTGACATCTTTGTTCACTCACATGGAGCCCACGGTAAATTGCAACAGCTGGAATGTCATAGTTTGATTATGAATCTTAAACGTTGTCCTAGCAAGTCCCCATCTATTTTACCAGACAATGTAGGGAAGACGAAAGTTATGTTTGGACTTCTGCAGTCATAGTATGAAGTTGATCTCACATCACTTTTAGATGTTTAATCATAGCCTGTTGAGTCTTTGTTTTTAATGGATTTTCTGCAGTGATATATATATATATATATATATATATATATATATATATATATATATATATATATATATTTATTTATTGATTGATTGATTGATTTTTTTTTCCTATGGTGGCAGCATGCAATCAAATTGTCATGTTCTTGAAAAGATTCTTCAACAAAACAAACATGGCTCTGATTAGTACTTACGAACTGTGGTTTCTACATAGACCATCTAGAGAGTCACTCATTGTCACTAGACCACCAGGGCTTGCAATGTCCCAGCTCCCTCGTTCTTATTTTTGCCAGGGAGAGGAGGACATTGCAAGCCCTGGTGGGATATAAAGTATATTTTTTCTAATTACGTAACTATATGTATATTTGCCCCCAGTTACATCTCACCCCCTCACACACGCAATATAGGCCTTATATCACCGAACACACTGCATCTCGTATGCACACTGCACCTCTCAGGCATACTGCAACTGCATTCCTCACACAAACTGCACCCTTGTACATCCTACATCCCCAATGAACACTACATTCCTATACACACTGTAGGTTCCCTACACACACTAGATCCACTATAGACACACACTTTACCACCTACACACACTATTTTCCTGACATACTTTCAACATCCCCTATACACACTCTGGATACTCTATGCACACACACAATACAATCCCTAAACACACTCTCTCTACAGCCCATACACACACCATATCACCTATATGCACATACACTACAGCCCCTATTCACATACTCGCTGCATTCCCTATACCAGGGGTAGGCACCTTTGGCACTACAGATGTTGTGGACTACATCTTCAATAATACTCTGACAGCCATAATGCTGGTGAAGCATCAGGAGAGATATAGTCCACAACATCTGAAGTGCCAAAGGTTGCCTATCCCTGCCTTATACACACACTATTTCCCCTACAGGGACGTATTAGCCACGAGGCAAACAAGGTATTTGCCTTGGGCGGCATTTGCCTTGGACAGCATTTTAAAGGGGGCGGCAAAAATAGCCTCCCTCAAATGCCCAGGGCAAATGTCTTGTTAGCCTGGTGGCTAACAGTCCAGGCAGGTGGTTGTCCGGCAAAAAATCTGGGCAGGCGGCGCTGGCGAGGGAGCACTTTCCCCTGAGCAGAGCGTCATATTCCGGCTCCTGGTATCACTTTGTGCCGCGCGAGGGAGCTGAGCAGAGTGCTCAGGGGAAAGTGCTCCCTCGCCAGCGCCGCCCGACCGACCACAGGGAGAGGGAGAATCCCCCCCCCCCCAGCATTCCCAAAGGTAAGGAGGCTGGGGGGATTTAAAAAAAAAAAGAAGGTGAGTGTGTTAATGTGAGTGAGTGAGTCTGTTAGTGTGTGTCTGTTAGTGAGTGTGTGTGTGTGTGTGTGTGTGTTAGTGAGTGAGTGTGTGTCTGTTAGTGAGTGTGTGTGTGTGTGTGTCTGTTAGTGTGTGTGTGTATCTGTTAGTGTGTGTGTGTGCCTGTTAGTGAGTGAGTGTGTGTGTCTGTTAGTGTGTGTGTGTGTGTCTGTTAGCTAGTGAATGTGTGTGTGTGGGGGCGGGCAGGGGGGAAGGGTGGAGTGGGGTGGCGCGCATTGGGGCGCCTGAGTTTTGTCCTGCCTATACACCCTATACACACACACACACTTTCTCTACAGCTCTTAGCCACACACACACTACAGCCCGTAGCCACACATATTACAAAACAAACACAACACAACAGAAACCAACCAATTTACAAAACACCACACCACAATTAACTCACTCAGTACCAGGGCCGGACTGGGAAAAAAATTAGGCCCGGGCATTTTTCAATCAGAGCGGCCCCCTAAGAAGGGGGTGGGACCAGAGAGGGTGTGTTTTGTCATCACTAATGACAAGCACGCCCCCTCTCAAAGTGAGCATGTTAGTTCAATGCGCAGAGCCCCGCTGAAGAGCTCTGGCATTAGAAAAAGGCCCTGAATTTGTTCTGCGCAGCGCAAGCAAATTTATTAACATGCTTGCACTGATTTTTCTTTTAAATTGTCTCTGGTGTCTCCACAAGTGGGATACCAGAGGACAAAAGGGCCAGGAAAGTGTATGGTGCATGTGTATGGAGCCTGCTTGTGGGATTGCGTGTGTGTAGAGTGTGGTGTGGTATTGTGTAAATAGGTCAATTTCATTTGTGTTTGCGGTGTAATATGTGTGGCTAGGCGCTGTAGAGAGTGTGTGTATAGGGAGCATAGTGTTATAGGGGATGTAGCGAGTGTGTGCATACGGGTTGAAGTGTGTGTGTATAGGTGACGTAGTGTGTGTAGGGGTTGTAGAGAGGGTGTGTTTAGAGAATGTTGTATGTGTTTGCTGACAAGGAATGTAGTGTGTGTAGGAGATCTACTGTGTAAAGGACCCAGAGTGTGTATAGGAGATTGTATGTGTGTGTGTAGAGGATTAAGAGTGCATATAGGGTAAGGGATCTAGCGTGTATCTGGAGCGTAATGTGTGTAGTGGTGCAGTGTGAGGGGTGCTTTAGTGTGTGTGTGTATATATATATATATATATATAAATATATATATATATATTTGGACATATTGTATGCGTGAGGGGCGCAGTGTGTGTGTATGTAAGAGGGGTGCTGTGTGTGAGGGTGTTTTTATGTGCCGTCACATTCTAGGTTTCTAATTTTATTTGTCTGTTAACTCACTGAGGGTTATTTTATTTATATATATATATATATATATATATATATATATGTGTGGGAGTGTGCTGTATATGTGTGAGCGAGGGTGCTGTGTGTGTCTGAGGGTGCTGTGTGTGTGTCTGAGGGTACTGTGTGTGTGTCTGAGGATACTGTGTGTGTGTCTGAGGATACTGTGTGTGTCTGAGGGTGCTGTGTGTGTGTCTGAGGGTGCTGTGTGTGTGTCTGAGGGTGCTGTGTGTGTGTCTGAGGGTGCTGTGTGTGTGTCTGAGGGTGCTGTGTGTGTCTGAGGGTGCTGTGTGTGTGTCTGAGGGTGCTGTGTGTGTGTCTGAGGGTGCTGTGTGTGTCTGAGGGTGCTGTGTGTGTGTCTGAGGGTGCTGTGTGTGTGTCTGAGGGTGCTGTGTGTGTCTGAGGGTGTTGCGTGTGTGTGTCTGAGGGCGCTGTGTGTGTTTGTGTGCTGTGTGTGTGAATGTGAATGTATATTTTATTTACATTTAAATATATATTTTTTATTAATAAAAAAAATAAAAAATAAAAATATATCCCCCCTCCTCCCTTCTTACCTTTTAGCCTGGAAGGAGGGGGGATCTGTTCTGCCTGTGGGGAGAGGGGGATCCGTTCTGCCTGGGGGGTGGTGGGGGGCCGTGCAGCTTCCTTTCCTGGTGGTCCAGTGGTGAAAGTGAACTTTAGCCTGAAGGCTATAGTTCACTCTCGCGAGATCTGAGCGTTGCCGCGGTAACCGCGGCAACGCTCAGACCTCGCGAGAGGACCCGGCGGAGCTGCTGGATAGAGCTCCGCCGGTCCTCTCACCTGCCTTCCTCCCTCCCTCACACCCTCTCCTGCCGGGGGCCGCCTGTCAGTGACTCTGGGCCGGTGAGGGAGATCATTGATCTCCCCACCGGCCCATGGAGACACACAGCAGGGCCGGCACTCGGGTAGCGCTGGCCCTGCAGGGGCTGGCAGGGGAGATCCTGTGACAAAAACTTTAGCAGGCAAACAAATGTAAAAAAAGAAAGGCATGCATTGAGCAACATTGTAAAACATTAGTGCAGGTATCATCAGCCTAACAGTTCTTGTTAGAATAGAAATTAACAAAGGCCAAAGCTTCTAAAAGTTGGCGACTGTCATTGTCACAAGCCATTGTGCTCAAATCCCAGTATGCTCTGAGCTCCTCCATCCTGGTGAGCCAGAAATGCGGACCTGGTCATCATCAAAATTGAGGGATCAAGTGATTGGTTGTGTCAAGTATATGCACAGTCATTGATTTCTTATAAATGGAAGTCACTGTCATGGTGTGATGGAGTAGGATGTGGGCCAGTGAGAAAGGGGGAGGATTCTCAGAGAACTTCTTGAGCATAACATGCATTTGTTTTATAAGGGAAGCAAGTTAGAGCATCTCCAACAGTCAACATTCTGTGAAGGGTCAACTGCCTGTAAAACTTGTGGGGTTCTATACCATTGCAACTAAAGTTTGGAGGCTGACTCCTGATTATTTCTTTGCAGGGCACAGTGATTGAACAGATCATGTATTTTTTTTTTGTGAAAGTGGTGTTCAGCCCCACTTCTGCCCGGCCAAAGAAAAGGGGAGAAGGACATCCATTCTGGTACTGGAGAATTGTGTATAGAGAGGAGACCCCATGCACTATCGGCTATAGCTCCAAGCACAAACTCTCGAAATCTGTCAGATCTTTTGTGAGATACAGGTATTGTGGAATACTGGCTAGAAACAGTTATCTGCTCGTGACACAATCTTTTCATGAAAGTGGGCTCTCAGCAATTGATAAGTCTATTCAGGCTGATCTGATTCCAGTTTGTGCCTAATTTGGAGGACTGGCTGTCAGAACAATGTGGTCAGAGCCACTCACTCTAAACTTGGTGGAAAGGCAGGGTTGCAAAGTAGCGGGGTCAAAGGTGACTAGAAGGATGAAAGTCCCTGGGGTAGCGCTTTGGACAGGTTGAGCTTTAGAAAAGTATGAGCAAAAAGGCAGCCTCATACCTTGTTCCTCACAGAAAGTGAACTAATATGTGGAACACTATTTCTGTTAGAAACTGTATCCTCTGACATTCACACCATATCTACCAATTGTACTATGATTAAGGTTGTGAATGCATCCTTTGGAAAGTAAAAAATGTTTTCAGTATTGCAATTGCAATGTGCTTTGTTTGTTCTTTGTTTTTTTGCTGTCCAAAATTAAAGAATTTATAAATAAAAAAAAAGCATGAGCAGAAGTCAGACATCTCCATAGCACCCTGTCCACCCACAATAGGGAAACCAGCAACCTGTCCACTGAGTAACCCTCCACTTGCTTCAAGAGTTTGTCAACTATTTATTTTGCCCATTCTACCACAAGCAGGAAGTTGCTAACTTGATATTACAACTTAAAATCATGGGTCACCAGACTTCTCCTGGACTTCAGCAGAGTATGAAAAAAAAAGGACATAGGGATCATGATTGGTAGCAACGGAAACAGGTACATGAGTCAGGGAAGAATATTAATTTTCACAACCTCAATCCTTCCAAGCCAGGAGAGATGTGGCAATGCCCAGTTGTCGAGATCTTTGCAGAACATTCTTCAGACTGTGAATAAAATTTAGCCCGAATATGGCTGTTTCTGCCAACTAGAAAAGGAAACTTTGATGGACCGGATGGACTGCCGCGTTCATCTTGGAGGTATACATTCATTATCGCTAACTCACAATAATTACATTTCAGATGAGAGAGATTGCCATATCACTGAAACTCAGCCATTATATTTGGGAGGGATACCACTGGATTTGTAATATAAAATAGTAGGTCACCTGCACCTGTTTTGTGGTGGTGTCACCTATAGATATTTCTTGTATGGTGTTGAGAAAAAAGTTAGAGGGCAAGGACAATGAGCATCAGTGACGCATGTCCCTCACACATGCCATTCCTAATAGGGCAGGAGTCAGTCTAGGTACCATATATGCATACTCGTCCATAGGTCCCTTATACAAAGCCTGAATCCACACGCATAATATTGATAAAGTCAGGATAGTATTGTTTCTAGTCTTTCTGAGCAGGACAAGCCAAACTTGGTCTTTGTAAACAAGTAGTAGGAGGAACTGCTGCAGTTGCGAGGCTACAATTTTTGCGAACAACTTAAGATCGCTGTTAAGCAGTGACATTGATTAGTAACTCATGCAGTGCTCCCTATCCCTGTTTTCCTTAGGAATTATGGTGATGTTGGCTGACAAAAATTGGGTAGGGATGTCTTGTCCCGTGAGGATCATGTTGAATGTCTTAACAAAGTGGGGGCATAAGTCTATGCAGGACATTTGTAATATTGGAGTTAAAGCCTGTCGAGGTCTGGGCTGTTCCCTATCTGCCAATACCTCCTCCGAAATAGGGTCCTCCATTAAGTTAGTGTCAGCAAGAGACAGTCGGTTGTGTGGGTGGATAAATACTCCTGTACAAATACAGGAATGGAATTCCTGTTCAAATACCGGAGTGGAATTCACCTCCCGCATGTCCACTCTTTTTTGGAGGTCCTTGAGGAGATGCAACCAGTCCAGGCCCTCATTACCAGGATCCTGATCTCGGTCAGGTGAAAGTGAGGTAGGAGATGGAGCATTCAAGCTCTATAAGGACTCCTGCTGGGAGGGCTGAGATCCAGGTATGGTGGTGTGGTCATATATTGACGCAGAAAAGGGGTGAGAGACCCGTTTTTTAAGTCGGCAGCTCATATGCAACCAGTTGATTGGTCAGACTTCCCCAGTGCAGGTATTTCAGCCTGGTATAAGTGCAGGAAATAGTTGAGGTGAGCCAGAAGAGAAGAACTAAGCATCCCTCTTCTTCTTTAACAACTAGGCCACACACCCCTTGCTGCTTTTTGTGCAACTTCCCTATGCCAAAATGTCAAGTAGGAAACACTTAAGGATCCATACATTAAAGAGTGATTCACAGCTGAAACCTAATTATTTTGAAAAATTATTTATATTGATTAGTTTTTTTTATCTGGCTGATCAGCCATGTTGTCTGCTGCTGGAGGTTCATGCACAGCAATCACAGCAGCAGGCAAGTTAGGTTGAGAATCATGAATATCATTTTTGAAAAATTATGAAAGGGTTGCTTCATTCATTTATACATTTCAACAAATTTTGTTAAGTAGCATTTGTTAGTAGTCCCAACTCGTTTTTTTGGGGGGTTTTTTTTTTAAAAAGCCCAACTATTTAATATATATAAATCCAGCTCTGGGTCAACTTTGTTCCAAATCTGTTCTATGCTTCCTGTGTCATCCTTGCATGTCGTCAGACCCACCTCCGCCGTGGTCCAATAACAAGGGAGGGAGGAAAATATAGGCAGATTAGGTGTACCATTGGGTGGAAAAAGGTGAGTAAAATATTTTAAAATGTTATATATTGCAGGGGGAACTGTTTTTACATATGGACAGGGACACTTAAGTATTAGGAATACATGTTTGTATTCCTAACGCTTCAGTGTTTCTTTCATGTTGCAGGCCTATTCCTAGTGCTGAGTGCAAATTAAAGAAGGTGATTATGTCTGTCGCCAGCGCATGTCAGATGTCAAATGTTATTTTTGCACAGAATTAACATTTAGTAGAGAGTTCCTTTATGCCACAATCATGTGTGCTGAGGGTTGCAACTATCACCCCTGCACAAAGGTGAATACAGTGAAAAAAGTATTTGCTGATTTTGAACATTTCCCCACTGACAAAGAAATGATCAGTCTATAATTTTAATGGTAGGTGTATTTTAACAGTGAGAGACAGAATAACAAAAAATAAATCCAGAAAAACGTATGTCAAAAAAGTTATAAATTGATTTGCATGTCAATGAGTGAAGTAAGTATTTGACCCCTTCGACTTAGTACTTGGTGGCAAAACCCTTTTTGGCAATCACAGAGGTCAGACGTTTCTTGTAGTTGGCCACCAGGTTTGCACACGTCTCAGGAGGGATTTTGTCCCACTCCTCTTTGCAGGGCTGTCTTTAATATAGATCGGACCCTGTGCAAGCATTTGCTTGGGCCCTCTAGCCCCCCTTTGCCCATTAATAAATATCACAGTCACTGTGACTGAGTGTGAGTTTGACAGTGAGTGTCCTTGTGTTTAAATGTACGTCTCTGTGACCATGTGTATGTTTGTGTACGGGGCCATATGTGTGTGGGGTAACTGTTTGCAATGTGTTGCTTGTATGGGGGGCTGTATGTGGTCATTGTGCATTGTGTTTATGGCACAGCTATGTTTCAAGACTGTGTGCGTATGATGACTATCTTCAGGAGGTGACTGTGTCAGGAAGAGAAAAGGGGTTACTGTGGAAAGGTTAGTGTGACAGGGCCAGAGAGATGTATGAGACAGGGTTGGGCGGTGAGTCTGACAGAGTAAGTGTGAAAGGGTTAGGGGGTGGTCGTGACATGGTTGGAGGAAGGAGTGTGACAGGGCGAGAGGATGTAAGTGTGTCAGGATTACTGCCGTTAATGTGACAGGGTGGTGTGGCATGGTTGGCGGGTGAGTGTTACAGAGTTGGGGTGAATGTGGTATGGTTGGAGGAGGGCGTGTGACAGGGTGAGAGGAGGTGAGCGTGATACAATTAGGGGAGCTTTATGTGACAGGGTGAGTGTGGCATGGCTGGGGGGATGAATATAACAGAAATAGAAGGTGTTATGGTGAGTGTGGCAGAGTGATAGGAGGTGAGTGTGGCATGGGTGAGTGAGACAGGATTGGGGGAGTAAATGTGAGTGTAGCAGAGTGAAGGAGGTGACAGTGTGTTAGGGAGGGGGACAGTATGTGTTTTGGGGCGACAGTGTGTAGGGGGAGTGACTGTGTGTGTGTGGGGGGTGGCAGGGGGGTATTTGTGTGTAGTGTTAGCGTTGGAATGCAAGTGCAGTGTTGGCATTGGAATGCACGGGTGTATGCACTGCCACACACCGTTATGCACACTCAGAAACATACAAACAGATACACATACGCACAGGTACACATACGCAAAGGAACACATACACACTAACACAAGTACACAGACACCAGGTACACATACACTCTGACACACACAGTGGCGTACAAACCGCGGTCGCAGGGGTCGCAGCTGCGACAGGCCCAGCAGTCCAGGGGGCCCAGCCGCCCTACGGCCCCCCGCTACTGGGTAGCAGCTGCCACGCTTTGCGGCCCCGGCCCGTGCGGCAAACCGCCGGGGCCGCATGTCAAGGGGTCCATCGGGTGGCCCATGCTGTCAGGGCCACCCAATGGACATGGATTTTAAGGGGGCCCGGTCTGCGCTGAGCGCTTTAAGTGCTCAACCGGGCCCCCTGTGAGGACATCATCACGGCTGGGAGGAAGTGACCGCACGTCACTCCTCCCAGCATACCCGCACGGGAGGATAGCCCGCACGGGAGGAAACAGAAAGGAGGAGGGAGTCAGAGTGGGAACTCTGACTCCCATCAGGCTGAGCCACCACTGGACCCACACATGGTAGGAAACATTTTGTGTATTTGTGTCTCTGCATGTATGTATGTCTGTATCTGTGTGTATGTATGTATGTGTCTCTGTATGTGTGTATGTCGGTGTATGTGTGTATGTATGTCTGTGTCTCTGTATGTGTGTATGTATGTGTGTGTCTCTGTATGTGTGTATGTCTGTGTCTGTGCATCTGTGTGTATGTCTGTGTATGTGTGTGTGTATCTGTATGTATGTCTGTGTCTGTGTGTGTGTGTGTGTGTGTATCCATATGTATGTCTGTGTCTCTGTGTGTGTGTATGTATGTGTCTGTGTCTCTGTGTGTATGTATGCCTGTGTCTTTGTCTCTGTATGTGTGTGTGTGTGCATCTGTATGTATGTATGTGTATGTATGTTTGTGTCTGTGTCTCTGTATGTGTGTATGATTGTGTGTCTGTGTCTGTGTGTGTGTGTGTGTGTCTGTTTCTGTATGTGTGTATCTGTATGTATGTCTGTGTATGTATGTGTGTCTGTGTCTCTGTATGTGTGTATGTATGTGTGTCTGTGTCTCTGTATGTGTGAATGTATGTGTGTGTCTGTGTCTCTGTATGTGTCTGTGTGTGTCTCTGTATGTATGTGTCTGCGTGTGTGTCTCTGTATGTATGTGTCTGCATGAGTGTATGTATGTGTCTGTCGGGGGTGTGTGTATGTGTTTGTGTCTGTATGTATGTGACGGGGGGAGGGGCCCACAGTCAGGGGGGAGAGGTTCACGGTAGGGGGGGCCCACGGATCAGTTTCGCACCGGGGCCCCATGGAGTGCGTGTACGCCACTGGACACACAGGTACACATACACTCTGACACACAGGTGCACATACACAGACACACAGGTACACATACACAGACACACAGGCAGACATACACAAACAGGTACACATACAAAGACACACAGGTACACATACACGCTGACACACAAGTACATGTTAACACACAAGTACACAGACACACAGGAACATATACACATACACTCTGTCATACAGGTACACATACACTCTGACACACAGGCACACATACACAGACACACAGTTGCACAAACACAGACACACAGGTACACATACACTGATACACAAGTACACATACATACAGATACAAAGACACACAAGTACATATACACAAACAGGTACACATACAAATGGGTACATATACACTCTGACACACAGGTAAACATTGATACAAAAGTACAAATACACAGGCATACAGGTACACAAACATAGACACACAGGTGTCTGACATACACACTGACATACACACACACATATGTACAAACTCATATAAACAGGTACATACATAAGCAAATTACAATTTACATATTTTAGCCACTGTTTACTTACTTTTGATGCAGAAGGGTGGCTTCCCTGGAGTCCAGTGGGAGCTGGCTGACCTAGGCTGATGGGAGTCTGTGGCTCCAGGCTTCCTCAGCTCCTCTCCTGCTCTGCATGTGCTGCCTTCTCCTCCAACCCACACAGCACTTTTTTAGTTGGGAAGAAGTGACCTGTCCTGAACTCACTTCCTCCCAGCAGGCCGGTAGAACAAAATGAAAGGGGAATTTTAAAGGGCCACAGGTCCCTGATTAAATTGTTTCAGGCGCAAGGGGCAGCTGCTTTGGGCCCCCAGGAATAACGGGGCCCAGGGCAGTTGCCCCTTTTGCCCCTTGTTAAAGACGGCCCTGCCTCTTTGCAGATCCTCTCCAAGTCATTAAGGTTTCGAGGCTGACGTTTGGCAACTCGAACCTTCAGCTCCCTCCACAGATTTTCTATGGCATTAAGATCAGGACACTGGCTAGGCCACTCCAGGACCTTAATGTGTTTCTTCTTAAGTCACTCCTTTGTTGCCTTGGCTGTGTGTTTTGGCTCATTGTCATGATGGAATACCCATCCACGACCCATTTTCAATGCCCTGGCTGAGAAAGAGGTTCTCACCCAAGATTTCATGGTACATGGCCCTGTCCATCGTCCCTTTGATGCAGTGCAGTTGTCCTGTCCTCTTAGCAGAAAAAGACCCCGAAAGCATAATGTTTCCACCTCCATATTTGACGGTGGAGACGTTTTTTGGGGGGGGTCATAGGCATCATTCCTCCTCCTCCAAACACAGCGAGTTGAGTTGATGCCAAAGAGCTCGATTTTGGTCTCATCTGACTACAACACTTTCACCCAGTTCTCCTCTGAATAATTCAGATGTTCACTGGCAAACTTGAGACTGGCCTATACATGTGCTTTCTTGAGCCGGGGGACCTTGCGGGCGCTGCAGGATTTCAGTCCATCACAGCGTAGTGTTTTACCAATTGTTTTCTTGGTGACTATGGTCCCAGCTGTCGTCTTGAGATCATTAACAAGATCCTCCCGTGTAGCTCTGGACTGATTCCTCACCGTTTTCATGATCATTGAAACTCAACGAGGTGAGAACTTGCATGGAGCACTAGACCTAGAAGGGGGTTGACAGTTATTTTGTGTTTCTACCATTTACGAATAATCACATAAACTTTTGTCACCTTCTCACCAAGCTGCTTGGCGATGGTCTTGTAGCCCCTTCCAGCCTTGTCCCTGACATCCTTGTACAGCTCTTTGGTCTTGGCCATAGTGGAGAGTTTGGAATCTGATTGATTGCTTCTGTGGACAGGTGTCTTTCATACAGGTAACGAGCTGAGATTAGGAGCACTCTCTTTAAGATCTGTGGAGGCTTATGTAAGTGTCAAGGGTGGTGTATGAAAGACCGACTACTCCTAGCAGTGTAGATTGAGAGCCAAGATATCATATATAAAGAGAACTGATAACTAAAATAAAAAACAAAGCATTAACATGTTATAACTTTTCCGCTATGGATAGCGGCTAGTGGGGAAAATGCGGACTAAGGGTAATGTATCCCCTGGTTTGACAGGTAACTCCTGGGTGACTCATATCTGTTCAGGTCTTCTCCCGTGGGGAAGTTGATCGTCTGGATGATCTAGGAACAAACTCTGGTACCGCAGAGGGATCTAGCCGAGACAGACCCGATGCCGTCACCTGAGGAGAGTCCCCAAGTCCCAACTTGCGTAGGAGAGTCTCCAGCTCGGAGAAGCCACGGGCTCAATGTGTTGTGCCCTGATGTTGAAAGAGGAGCATTCTCGAGGTCCCCCACCAATACTGGATGCCCTTGAGCAGAGGTAGTAGCGGCTGCAGGGCCTCGCACCACTCGATGGTAAATCTAATGAGGTCTGGGAACATGGTCAGCGTGGCTCCTTCGAAGTGCAAACGCGCCTTCTCTCAGGCAGCCGCCATTAAGAGAGTTTTATCCTGCTTGTACTGGAAGTGGATTATCAGATCCGTGTGAGCAGAGGCTGGTGCTGTGGTTGGCATTGGTAGCCTGAACATGCAGTCTAGCCGTACTGCCTTGGCCTGTTTGGGTGGCAATAAGGTACCTATCATGCACCTGATGAAATTAGGTAAGTCTGTTAGGCCTACAGTGTCCGGTATGCAGTGAATTTTAAGGTTATAACGCCTCCGTTGATCCTCAAAGGTGTCAACCCTGTTGTTGGTGGCTTTTTGTTGTTGCTGGATTTCAGCCATTATACTCTCAATGGAGTCAATTCTTTGATCTTGGGAGCTCGATAAGGGCCTCCAGCAGGGTGATCCTGGATGTGACGCCTTCTATAGCATCTTTAATGCCTCTATGTTCTTCCGTAGTTCAGCTAGCATGCTCTTTAACTGGGTGGCTGTTACCTGATCTCCAGTGGTGGCTTGCTGGGGCTTAGGCCTGACAATTGGAGCACTCATTGCCCACACTCCCATTTCGAATGTCTCGTCATCCGAGGAGTAAGAAGGCCCTTCATCCTCCAGCGCCATTTTGTCCCACGTAGGGGCCTGCGAGCGTCGTAACACCTCCCCTATGTCACGGCTCAGGGGGCCTTTGTCGGCTATTGTTTTTTTTATTTTTTTTACGCCCAATAGCCTTTTCCTGCATAGGGTGAGGGGCTGTTGGCTTTGGCAGGAGCCCGTTTTCACTCCTAATTCGTAGTTTTCCTCGCATGAGGCCTATAGCTCGACTTAGCACGTCTGCTCAGCTCAGCTATCCATAGTGAGATGGATTCCTGAGATCAGCAATGCCGCCATTATTTTGTTTATGATGACCTGTTGTCTTTTGCTTTTGCTTTCTTTCTCTCATAATTCTCAGTGTGTTCTACTGATCCTGAGTACTAATTTAGATTCTACGTAGCATGTTTTATAACTAATTAATTCCTTTTCATCATACAAACATACAGTGCCTTTATTTTGCACAAAACCATGTTAATTTTACAGTTTTTCGTTAACAGCCCTCTGATTTACTAGCTTACATAAGTTTGCCTCTTTTTTTTTTCCCTCCTTATTGTGATGTTGGTGCTGTGGCGTTGCATGCTTGTATGTACTTATATGCACAGCAAAAAATAAAGATTGACGATTAAAAAAAAATTAAAAAAAATCAATAAACCTTTTAAAAAAGAGAAGTAAAACATTGATAACAGTTGCCCTTTATTTAAACTGTTAGTAGAACAAGAAATACTTTATTAAATAAGAATACATTCACCTAAAATACTTGTATCATATAGATCAGAGGTAGGCAACCTACGGCACTAGTGCCGTGCACGGCACTCGTGCCGTGCACGGCACTCGAGGTGTCTTTGCACGGCACTCAAGGCTGCTAGAGCCAAACAGGCTCTGGCCTATCAGGAGTCCCAGTAAAACTTCAAATATCTGCTAATAGATGGTGAAAAGATGGTGAAGGACAATTCTCAATTTAAGCATTGCAGCACATAGAGGAAATGATCTCAGATCACTTCCTCCAAGCACTTGTGAATGGGAATCCACAACGTAGTAAAGCAGCCTGCAGCTGCTGTTGCAGCTCCTGTCTTTGACCTGTACCAGGCCAGCCTGGTCCCCACTGGAACCCAGGGAAGCCAACCATACTGCTAGATATACACAGATATTGTGGATCAAACCAAGTGTTTATCTGAGTATCTGCTCCTTTCCAAATTGTTAAAATAAATGCGTGCACGTTTTGAAGTAAATTACACTGAGACACAGGTATCACGTTAATCAAAAACTTTGGAATGTTTACTCAGGGGGCGGCAAGCCCCTTATAAAGGCAAAAATAAATCATATGCAAAAATGTAGATAACAGAGAGAATACATCTCTAATTGGTAGGTGTTAAGTGTCTTATCTAATGCACTGTCAGGATCGGGACAGGGATCCAACACGCAGAGTACAAACAGTAGCCAGATACGTATACCGGACCTTAGAATGGCCGGACTAACGTAAGTAGTACAGTAGAGAATGGTCAAAGACAAGCCGAGGTCGAGGGTAACAGAAGACAGGTAAGCGAGAGACAAGCCGAATCAAGGGTAAGAGAGATAAGCAGAGTAGAGCAAACAAGCCGGGTCAAAACCAAAAGGGATAACTAGAATACACGAGCACTGAGTGACTAGAACAAGCTAGAACCACGACAGGGCAATGAGCTAACGAAAGAAGCACTGTTAAATGCCCTGTTCAGATAAGTAAACACGCCTCCGAGGCGTCCTGATTGGTCCTGAACCAATTGAGTGACAGGTCGTTCAGGGTTGACGTCCTGACGTCGACTTCCGGACGTCATGCTATAAAAGGGAGTCACTCCCTCGCGGCCGGCTTTGCATGACCAGATGGACCGCGAGGAAGGGGGAAATCAGACCGTCCGGATGGATGAACGACTAAGTCTCTACCTCTTTCGGAGGTAGAGACCTCAGATACGCCCACCGGGCGGAAGGCACCAGGACGAGAAGGGAAGCGAGAGTGAAATGCCCTGCGGAGACGGGGAGCATGAACATCCTCCTGAGGTACCCAACTTCTCTCCTCAGGACCATATCCTTTCCAATCGACCAGATATTGTACTCTCCCCCGGGAGATTCGAGAATCGACGATGGAATTGACCTCATACTCCTCCTGACCCTCCACCTGAACAGAGCGAGGAGGGGCGATCGTGGAGGAGAATCTGTTACATACTAGTGGTTTTAGCAACGAAACATGAAATGAGTTAGGAATGCGTAAGGCAGTAGGCAAAGCTAGACGATACGCAACTGGGTTAATTTGAGTCAGTACCCTGTAAGGTCCAATATACCGAGGAGCGAACTTCATGGAAGGCACTTTTAACCGAATGTTTCTAGTACTTAACCATACTCTATCGCCTGGAACAAACACCGGTGCTGCCCTTCTACATTTGTCAGCGTGTTTTTTAACCAGCATAGAATTGTGCAGAAGAATTTGTCGAGTCTGGTCCCATAACTTCCTTAAATTGGCAACATGGACATCCACCGACGGTACCCCTTGGGAAGAAGGCTCCGAAGGAAGAATGGAAGGATGAAAGCCATAATTCATGAAGAAGGGGCTAGAATGCGTAGAATCACAAACGAGATTGTTGTGTGCAAACTCCGCCCAAGGAATCAAACCGACCCAATCGTCCTGGTGTTCAGAAACGAAACAACGTAAATATTGTTCAACCTTTTGGTTGGTACGTTCAGCAGCTCCATTGGACTGAGGATGGTAGGCAGAAGAGAAATTCAATTTGATGCCTAGTTCAAAACGGGAAACAAATTGGGAACCTCTGTCAGATACAATTTGGGAAGGTATCCCATGTAAACGGAAAATCTCCCTAGCGAATATCTCCGCTAATTCGGGCGAAGATGGGAGTTTAGGTAAGGGAATGAAGTGAGCATCTTAGTAAATCTGTCCACCACAGTGAGGATAACAGTCTGTTTTTTAGAGATAGGTAAATCAACAATGAAGTCCATAGCCAAACAGGACCATGGCTTTTCAGGAACCTCTAAAGGGTGCAGAAATCCGCATGGGAGCGAATGGGGTTGCTTGGTCTTGGTACAAACCTCACATGCCCCGATGAACTCTTTAATATCTTTACGTAACTCAGGCCACCAGAAATCTTTAGAGATCAGAGCAAACGTCTTGCGAATGCCAGGATGCCCAGCCACCTTGCTGTTGTGGAAACAGCGTAACACTTCTAGTTGGAGAGTGGCAGGAACGAAGTATCGATCCCCAGGAGTCTGTTTGGGCGCAAGATGCTGTAATTTCATGATCTCGGCAAGCAACGGAGAGTGAATCCTGAGATTCGTGTTAGCGATGATATTACCCTTAGGAACTATGGAGGAAAGGACTGGCTCAGTTATAGTGAACGGTTCATATTGACGAGACAAAGCATCGGCTTTAGAGTTCTTAGAACCAGGTCTATAAGTAAGTACATAATTAAAGTGAGTGAGGAACAAGGACCAACGAGCCTGCCTGGCGGACAAGCGCTTAGCCTCCCCAATATAAGACAAGTTCTTATGATCCGTTAAAATAGTAACAGATGTAATGTCCCTTCTAGTAAATGTCTCCACTCCTTTAAAGCCTTAATGACCGCTAACAGTTCCCTGTCGCCGATGTCATATCTGCTTTCAGGCCCAGATAATTTCTTAGAGAAGAACCCACAAGGGTGTAATGGTTTGTCCACCCCTAACCTTTGAGACAGAACAGCCCAAACTCCCGTCTCAGAGACATCGACCTCGAGTAAGAACGGCAGAGTCGTATCAGGATGGACTAGAATGGGAGCAGAAGCAAAAAGTTCTTTGAGGGTCTTGAAAGCATCAAGAGCCTCCGTAGACCAGGTCCTAGTATCAGCCCCTTGTTTGGTCATATTGGTAATAGGCGCAATGATAGAAGAGTATCCCTTAATAAAGCGCCTATAGTAGTTGGAAAAACCAATAAACCTCTGAATAGCCTTGAGTCCTTTGGGCAAAGGCCAATCTAAAATAGATTGGAGTTTGTCAGGATCCATTTTAACCCCTTAAGGACCAAACTTCTGGAATAAAAGGGAATCATGACATGTCACACATGTCATGTGTCCTTAAGGGGTTAAAACCTTCCCCAGAAATCACATAACCAAGAAAGTCTATCTGAGACTGGTCAAAGCTGCATTTCTCCAATTTACAGTATAGGCCATGTTGCAGAAGTTTGTGTAATACCTTTCTGACTTGTCTATGGTGAGTCTCAATCTCCCTAGAGTGTATCAGTATGTCGTCCAGGTAGACAATAACACAATCATGTTGAAACTCCCTAAGTACCTCATTAATCAAATCTTGAAATACTGCAGGAGCATTGCAAAGTCCAAATGGCATAACTGTGTATTCATAGTGGCCATACCGGGTATTGAACGCCGTCATCCACTCGTGTCCATGCTGGATTCTCACCAAATTATATGCCCCTCTGAGATCTAACTTGGTGAAGATTTTGGAGCCCTTAAGACGATCAAACAACTCGGTAATCAATGGAATAGGATAGGCATTTCTGATAGTTATTTTATTCAAACCTCGGTAATCAATACAAGGTCTCAGCGTGCCATCCTTTTTCTTAACGAAAAAAAACCCAGCCCCGGCAGGAGAAGAAGACCTCCTAATGAATCCTTTCTCTAAATTCTCACGAATATATTCCTCTAGAACAGAGTTCTCCTGAACAGATAAAGGATATACATTACCCCTCGGGGGCATAGTCCCAGGTAGAAGCTTAATTTTACAATCAAATGACCTGTGTGGAGGTAAAGAATCGGCATTCTTCTTGTCGAATACTGCCTTTAAGTCTTGGTACAGGAACGGTATCTGTTTTTCTGTGGACTGAGTAGGACTACCAGGTGTGTTAATATTAGCCAATGGAGAAACTTTGCGTAAACAACTCTCCTGGCAGCTCTGGCCCCACGAGAGTATCTCCCCTAATTCCCAATCGATAATAGGGTTATGTCTCTTCAACCATGGATACCCCAGAACTATGGGGACAGAAGGGGACGAAATGAGCATAAGAGATAAATTCTCCACATGTAGGATACCAACATTTAAATTAATGGGTATGGTCTCACGAAAGATAACAGGATCCAGTAGTGATCTACCATCTATGGCCTCAACGGCCAAGGGTGTCTCCCTTAACTGGGATGGGAAATTGTGTTTAGTGGCAAAGGCTTGGTCGATAAAATTCTCAGCAGCTCCGGAATCTATCAAAGCCATAGCCTTTACTACTTCCTTCTCCCAAGTTAAGGAAACTGGTAGCAGAAGCCTGTGATCTTTATAATTAGGACTAGAGGACAAAATAGAAACACCCAAGGCCTGTCCTCTAGAGAAACTTAGGTGCGAGCGTTTCCCGGGCGGTTAGAACAGTTTGAGAGTAAATGACCTCTGGCTCCACAATACATACATAACCCATCCCTTCTCCTGTACTGTCTCTCCTCTTCAGAGAGGCGGGTATAGCCTATCTGCATAGGTTCAGGAAGCAGTGAGACCGTGGAGTCAGGGCTTGGAAATGCGGGAGCTAACCTAAAGGAAGGTCTCCGGTTCCTCTCTCGAGTGTTCTGTCTCTCTCTTAAACGTTCATCTATACGAGAAATGAACGAAATTAAATCCTCTAAATTTTCAGGAAGTTCTCTAGTAGCAACCTCGTCAAGGATTACATCTGATAGCCCATTCAAAAATACATCCATATACGCCTGCTCATTCCACTTGACTTCTGACGCCAGAGACCTGAACTCTAGTGCATAATCCACAAGTGTTCGGTTCTCCTGTCTCAGGCGCAACAGTGATCTGGCTGCATTAACCTTTCTACCTGGAGGGTCAAACGTTCTTCTAAATGCAGCTACAAATGCGTTATAGTTATATACTAACGGGTTATCGTTCTCCCATAGTGGGTTGGCCCATCTCAGAGCCTTCTCAATGAGTAAGGTGATAATAAATCCTACCTTTGCCCTATCTGTAGGATAGGAGCGAGGTTGCAATTCAAAGTGGATACTAATTTGGTTTAAAAAACCACGACACTTCTCAGGAGCCCCACCATAACGTACTGGTGGGGTAATGCGAGAAGAAGCACCTACTGTGGCTACCTCTAGGCCTGAATTTACAGGAGAGATAGGAGTAGCACGTATCTCCTCTGGTGGGTTATTGGCACGAGATAATAACGCCTGTAGCGCTAGCGCCATCTGATCCATTCTGTGATCCATGGCTTCAAACCTAGGATCAGGAGAAGCAAGCTGACTGTTTGTACTTGCAGGATCCATTGGCCCTGTCGTAATGTCAGGATCGGGACAGGGATCCAACACGCAGAGTACAAACAGTAGCCAGATACATATACCGGACCTTAGAATGGCCGGACTAACGTAAGTAGTACAGTAGAGAATGGTCAAAGACAAGCCGAGGTCGAGGGTAACAGAAGACAGGTAAGCGAGAGACAAGCCGAATCAAGGGTAAGAGAGATAAGCAGAGTAGAGCAAACAAGCCGGGTCAAAACCAAAAGGGATAACTAGAATACACGAGCACTGAGTGACTAGAACAAGCTAGAACCACGACAGGGCAATGAGCTAACGAAAGAAGCACTGTTAAATGCCCTGTTCAGATAAGTAAACACGCCTCCGAGGCGTCCTGATTGGTCCTGAACCAATTGAGTGACAGGTCGTTCCGGGTTGACGTCCTGACGTCGACTTCCGGACGTCATGCTATAAAAGGGAGTCACTCCCTCGCGGCTGGCTTTGCATGACCGGATGGACCGCGAGGAAGGGGGGAATCAGACCGTCCGGATGGATGAACGACTAAGTCTCTACCTCTTTCGGAGGTAGAGACCTCAGGTACCCTGACATGCACATCCTACGAGGCGTGATGTCATCATCATCCCGGGATTTTACTCCGGATGTAGGCGCCATCTTGTTACACAAGGTAGTTAGTCGGTGGGAGCGGGTGCTCTAGCAGCCATTTTGAGTAGATATTGAATACAGGTATACACAGTAAATAGACATTTTTACTATCACTAATTTACATCCATAACACAGAAATTAAGAATAACCCTCCCCTTATACAAATAATACGAACAGCTCACACACAAACATACACACAATCTGCACAAACGTAACCCGCTAACAATCCACATACATGCACACAAACCCCACATGCAGCCTTTCACATGCAATACCCCAAACAGCCCACACACACTACCAAACACACAATGTGACATATCCATCCACACACAATTCCACAAGCAGCCCTCATGCACAGCCCACATTCATATGTATCATACACAATACCATAAACTACTAATGAACATATACAATATAATAGCTCATATACGCACAAATACAATGATGCAAAGCAACTGAAGTAAAAATAACACAAGCAGAATACGGCAGCATATACACCTAAATTTAAAAAAATAGGACCGGCATGCTACGGGACATCACAATCCTATATCGGCACAGTGCTGCTAAAAGGTTGCCTACCCCTGATATAGATGATCTAAGCAATACTTTACTATATGTTTGCCAAACCAGAATTTGCACAGAATTAACAGGACAATATAACAAAATGTATGACTTAGGTCCACAATTTCCTGTTCAGCGAATAAGCCATTTTAACATGTGTGTAGAGTAACCATACATACAAATATTTAAAATTAAAGGGACACTTTAGTCACCAAAACAACTTTAGCTTAAATAAGCAGTTTTGATGTATAGATCATACCGTGGAAGTCTCACTGGTCAACTGCTATTTAGGAGTTAAATCACTTTTTTTTATATAGCCCTCATCACACCTCCCTGCATGTGACTTACACAGGCTTCATAAACACTTCCTGTAAAGTGAAATCCAATGTTTACACTTCCTTTATTGCAAATTCTGTATAATTTTGAATTTCTCTTCCCCCCCCCCCCCTGCTATTAATAGCTTGCTAGACCTTGCAGGAGCCTCCTGTGTGTGATTAAAGTTCAATTAACCGTAAAAAAAAAAAAAAGTTCAATTTACAGATATAAATAAAAAAAAATCTTTTTTTTTTTTTTAGCCAAAATTGGTGTTTTTTGCATTTTTCACACACAATCAAATACTAACGCTAACTTTGGCCAGTGTTTGTGACCAAATGGCTACTAAAAAAGACTGGACATACCCCATTTGCAATACCTTGGGTTGTCTACTATTGCAAATGGTATGCCATTATGGGTGTAAATTTTATTCCTGGGTTACTATACAGTCCCAAAGGCAACGTAACCAATCTGGCGAATTTCAATTTCAAATGTAACACGCTATATTTGACACTGTAACTTCCCAAAACACCATAAAACCTGTACATAGGGGGTACTGTTTTACACGTGAGACTTTGCTGAATACAAATATGTGTATTTTATTGCAGTAAAGGCAAACAGTATTATGACATTGACAGTTAAAATGTCATGTAGAACTAAAAAAATAACAAAATGTCTTATTTTCTCCCATTTTTTTCCATATTAAATTATGTTTCATAGCTAAATATTTGATATTAAATGAAAGCCATGTTTCCCCTGAATAAAATGATATATAATAAGGGGGTGGGGGTGCATTTAATATGAAAGAGGTCAATTACGGTTGGACAGACGTATAGCGCAAATGCCAGGTTTTGTTTACGTTTTGTTTTGTTCACAACGTGTACATTTGGCTCAGTCCTTAAGGGGTTAAAGGAACACTATAGGCAGGGCCGCCATCAGGGGGTGACAACCATAACGGTTGTCACGGGCCCGGCGGCCCTGGGGGGCCCGGCCGCCCGGGCCCCACGTGTAGCAGCGGAACTGCGGCGCCCGCAAGCTGATGGGGCCCATCAGGTGGCCTTAGGGCCACCCGATGGGCCCCATATCTTCAGGGGCCCGGTCAGCGCTGTGGCCGTGGTATAGCGC
Organism: Pelobates fuscus; assembly: GCF_036172605.1. Lineage (NCBI taxonomy): Eukaryota > Metazoa > Chordata > Amphibia > Anura > Pelobatidae > Pelobates > Pelobates fuscus. The sequence continues at coordinate 108,255,631 of NC_086325.1, read as the reverse complement.
GACCGGGCCCCTTTAAAAAATAAATTGCCGCCGCAGCGCAAGTGCTTTTTTCACTCCGCGCGGGAGGAGGGAGCGTCCGCCCGCCCGCCTGCCCGACAATGAAGAGGGAGAGCCCCGCCTGCCCGACAATGAAGAGGGAGAGCCCCGCCCGCCCGACAATGAAGAGGGAGAGCCAGCCGACTGACAGTCCCATCAGCCCCAGCCAGCCACCCTCCTGCAAAGACAAGGTAAGAAACAGGAGGGTGGCTGGAAAATGAGCTATGTGTGTGTGTGAATGTATGTCTGTGTGTATGTCTGTCTGTCTGTGTGTATGTCTGTCTGTGTGTATGTCTGTCTGTCTGTGTGTATGTCTGTCTGTGTGTATGTCTGTCTGTCTGTGTGTATGTCTGTCTGTGTGTGTCTGTGTGTATGTATGTCTGTGTGTATGTATGTCTGTGTATGTATGTCTGTGTGTATGTATGTCTGTCTGTGTGTATGTCTGTGTGTATGTATGTCTGTGTGTATGTATGTCTGTCTGTGTGTATGTATGTCTGTCTGTGTGTATGTCTGTCTGTTTGTGTGCATGTATGTCTGTGTGTATGTCTGTCTGTGTGTGTATGTCTGTCTGTCTGTCTGTGTGTATGTATGTCTGTCTGTGTGTATGTCTGTCTGTCTGTGTGTATGTATGTCTGTCTGTGTGTATGTATGTCTGTCTGTGTGTATGTTTGTCTGTCTATGTCTGTCTGTGTGTCTGTGTGTGAATGTATGTCTATCTGTATGCATGTCATTATGTGTATGAATGTCAGTTTATGTATGTATGCATGTCATTATGAATGTGTGTATGTCTGTCTGTATGCATGTATGTCTATGTGTATGCATGTCATTATGAATGTGTGTCTGTATGAATGCATGTATGCCAGTATGAATGTATGTCATTATGAATGTGTGTATGTATGGATGTCAGTGTCTGTATGGATGCCAGTATGAATGTATGTCTGTATGTATGTCTGTATGTATGTATGTATGCATGTATGTCTATCTGTATGCATGTCATTATGTGTGTATGAATGTCAGTGTATGTATGTCTGCATGTCAGTATGAATGTCTGTCTGTATGTCATTATGAATGTGTCTGTGTCTGTATGTCCTTATGCATGTGTGTCTGTATCTATGTTAGTATGTGTCTGTCACTATGTACGCCTGTGTGTCTGTATATGTGTGTATGTCTCAGTATTTGTGTGTCAGTATGTATGCCTATATGCGTATCAGTATGTGTGTCTGTTAGTATTTATCAGTGTGTGTGTGTGTGTGTGTATCTGTGTCCTTTTGTATCAGTGAATGTGTTTGTGTCTGTGTGTGTATTCCTGTGGGCGGGATTTGGAGACGGTCTCTGTGGGCGGTTTTGGAGGCGGGCCCCCAGGGGCCCAGACCCTGAGCTCAGTTAGGGGCCCCAAAATTTCTGGTGGCGGCCCTGACTATAGGGACTGGAATACAAAGGTGTATTTATGCCTCCCCTTGCTCCCTCTTAACGATAGAAAAATCTAATCTTACACTGATTGTTCACTGCTGAGGAGTGGCCACTGGAGGTGTCACTAGGCTGTAATGTAAACACTGCCTTCTCTCTGAAAATACACTGTTTACTGCAAAATGCCTGCAGGGACTGACTATGCTTACCAGAGCAACTGCATTATGCTGTAGTTGTTCTGGTGACTATAGTGTCCCTTTTAGCTAAAGTTGTCTTGTTGACTGTAGTGTACCTTTAACAAAAACAAACAAAAAAACATAGCTTGTGCTACCATTAATTCTGGCTCAGTGAATATGTATATTTTTTTACGTCCAAGAGTAGGATCCCTAAAAATCTAGGCAATAGAATTATTATCTTTCTGGCACTGGCAATGAATGGGTTAAAACATGCTGCATGAGACCATTAGATGTTTTTTTGTGCAAGTTATGTTGTTGAATATCAGCAACCTTCCAAAACTCTGACAACTTAAAACAAATCCTCCCAACATATTAGACAGTCTATGTGCCCCCATATCCCTTTGCAACCTCCCCCCATGCATTGTCCTTGGTAACATCTTGAGTTAAGAAAAGAATTTCATTTAAGTGTTAACCTTGTCTTTATTTTCCAGGCAGAGTTCTCTACTCACCCTTCCAGCCAATAGATTCCTCTTTCTCAGCATTTGCTGATCCAAGGTTATTCCCTTGACTCTCTCACAATTCATCTCACATGCAGGATAAAGCACCTATTTATGAGGCCGCTATCGCTAAGCAACACTGTGCTCGGGAATCTTTCTTCTTGGCAAATAATTGAACTCCTTATTATAGCAGCAAATTCCTAAACATGTATTCATGTATTAATAGTTATATACTGTGTGGGATCATTATTCACCCACCTTTTTCCATGTTTTGCTGTATAATAACCTGCAGTGAGATTTAGTGTCCGCTGGTAGTAACATACTTTTTGCTGTTGATTGATACGTTACATACCTAGCTACTTATCTACTCGGTTTTATTTAAGGGGTTAAATGTAAATTTCTTGTAAATTAATTAGTTAATTTATTTGTATGCAATATTTAAAATGGCACACTACAAGAAAGCCACTATATCGTAAAGGAACGCTTTCAACCAATCAGTAACTCCCCACTCATAAAACTGGCTTGAAAAGAAATGTACTTTTTTCAAGCCAGTTTTATGAATGTGGAGTCACTGATTGGCTGAGAGTGTCAGCTAACAGCTCTCAGCCAACCAGCAGCACTGCTGCTCAATTTTGCAGGAGCAAATGTAAGGACAGAGAGGCAGGGAGATTCAGTGCTGGAACACAGACTTTAAGATGAGCCAGTGCCAGAGACCACCTTGCACCATAAAAACTTAACTTGAAGAGAAACCCTTAAATTAAGGTGGAACAAACCTTAACAAGTCTCTGTCCTTGTGGGTTTAAAGAAACAATCATTTTTATTATTTTAGATGGAAACAAGAGTCCCCAGCAGCTAATCCTGAGCATGAGTAGCAGTTAGTGGCCGTTATTGGCTGAATATCACCTGACTGCTTTTAGCCAGCCATAGCCGCCATTGCTGTTATGAGTTGGTATAACTAGAAGGATATTTGTAATATTTGCCTTAGCCCTACCTCCAGTAGGGACCAGGCTGTGGCTGTCTAGGGACTCTTATTTAAAGTTATACTGCTTGAACATGGTGTAACACTGAATAGAGGGATAGTGCCAGGGCTGAATGTGTTGTAAATAGTGATGTCCCGAACTGTTCGCTGGCGAATAGTTCCTGGCGAATATCGCTTGTTCGCGTTCGCCACGGATGGCGAACACATGCGCTGTTCGGTCCGCCCCCATTCGTCATCATTGAGTAAACTTTGACCCCGTACCTCACAGTCAGCAGACACATTCCAGCCAATCAGCAGCAGACCCTCCCTCCCAGACCCTCCCATCTCCTGGACAGCATCCATTTTACATTCATTGTGAAGCTGCATTCTTAGTGAGAGTAGGGACAGTGTAGCTGCTGATGATTTGATAGGGAAATTGATAGCTAGGCTAGTGTATTCAGTGTCCACTACAGTCCTGAAGGACTCATCTGATCTCTGCTGTAAGGATAGCACCCCAAAAAGCCCTTTTTAGGGCTAGAACATCAGTATGCTTTTTTTCTTCTGTGTAATGTAATTGCAGTTGCCTGCCTGCCAGCCTGTGTGTCAGGCTCACAGCATATACTGTGCCCACTTGCCCAGTGCAACCACTCACTCACTGGTGTCACAATAGCTTGCATTTACTTTTTTGACTGTAATATAAAAGCAGTCAGTTTCCTTCACTAGTGTGCATTTCAGGGCCTGCCCAGTGCCACCACTCACTCACTGGTGTCACAATAGCTTGCATTTAACAAAAAAAAAACTTTTTGGACTGTAATATAATAGCAGTCAGTTTCCTTCACGAGTGTGCGTTTCAGGGCCTGCCAGGGCACAGTGTCACACCAGTGCAACTCATATCAATTTCTTTGCACAAAAGGCAATCCCCAACCTGTACTCGATTGTGCAAAAGGAAGTAATGGCATGTCTGGCACACAGTGTTGGGGCAAGGGTCCATCTGACCACTGATACCTGGTCTGCAAAGCATGGTCAGGGCAGGTATATCACCTACACTGCGCATTGGGTAAACCTGCTGACGGCTGCCAAGCATGGAATGCGTAGCTCTGCAGAGGAGTTGGTGACACTGCCACGACTTGCAGGCAGGCCTGCTGCCATCTCCTCTACTCCTCCTACTCCATCCTCTTCCATAATCTCCTCGGCTGAGTCCTCTTCTGCTGCTGTGTCTTACTCCACATCAACGGCACCCCCGCAGCTCCCCAGGTACTGTTCCACATCCCGGATACGGCAGTGTCACGCCGTCTTGGGGTTGACTTGCCTGAAAGCAGAGAGTCACACCAGACCAGCACTCCTGTCCTCCCTGAACGCACAGGTGGATCAGTGGCTGACTCCTCACCAACTGGAGATCGGCAAAGTGGTTTGTGACAACGGAAGAAATTTGTTGGCGGCATTGCATTTGGGCAAGTTGACACATGTGCCGTGCATGGCACATGTGTGTAATCTGATCGTACAACGCTTTGTGCATAAGTACCCAGGCTTACGGGACGTCCTTAAGCAGGCCAGGAAGGTGTGTGGCCATTTCAGGCGTTCCTACGCTGCCATGGCGCACTTTTCCGATATCCAGCGGCGAAACAACATGCCAGTGAGGCACTTGATTTGCGACAGCCCGACACGTTTGAATTCAACATTCCTAATGTTCGACCGCCTGCTCCAAAAAGAAAAAGCCGTTAACGAGTATTTGTATGACCGGGGTGTATGACCGGGGTGCTAGGACAGCCTCTGCAGAGCTGGGAATTTTTTTGCCACGTTACTGGACGCTCATGCACAATGCCTGTAGGCTCATGCGTCCTTTTGAGGAGGTAACAAACCTAGTCAGTCGCACCGAAGGCACCATCAGCGACATCATATCTGGTGTAACAGTAGTGTACATTTTTAAAAAAAATTTTTTTGACTGTAATAGATTGAATAGCAGTTAGTTGTCTGCCAGCATGTGTGTCAGGCTCACAGCGTATACTGTGCCCACTTGCCCAGTGCCACCACTCACTCACTCACTGGTGTCCCAATAGCTTGCATTTAAACAAAACTAAACTTTTTTTACTGTAATATAATATCAGTCAGTTTCCTTCACTAGTGTGCATTTCAGGGCCTGCCCAGTGCCACCACTCACTCACTGGTGTCACAATAGCTTGCATTTAAAAAAAAAACTTTTTAGACTGTAATATAATAGCAGTCAGTTTCCTTCACTAGTGTGCATTTCAGGGTCTGCCCAGTGCCACCACTCACTCACTGGTGTCACAATAAAATGTTTTGGACTGTAATATAATAGCAGTCAGTTTCCTTCACGAGTGTGCATTTCAGGGCCTGCCAGGGCACAGTGTCACACCAGTACAACTCATATCTGGTGTAACAGTAGTGTACATTTAAAAAAAAAATACAATTTTGACTGTAATAGATTGAATAGCAGTTAATTGTCTGCCAGCGTGTGTGTCAGGCTCACAGCGTATACTGTGCCCACTTGCCCAGTGCCACCACTCATATCTGGTGTCACAATAGCTTGCATTTAACAAAAAAAAACTTTTTGGACTGTAATATAATAGCAGTCAGTTTCCTTCACTAGTGTGCGTTTCAGGGCCTGCCAGGGCACAGCGTCACACCAGTGCAACTCATATCTGGTGTAACAGTAGTGTACATTTTTAAAAATAAAATAAAATTTTGACTCTAATAGATTGAATAGCAGTTAGTTGTCTGCCAGCATGTGTGTCAGGCTCACACCACTCACTCACTGGTGTCCCAATAGCTTGCATTTAAAAAAAAACTAAACTTTTTTTACTGTAATATAATAGCAGTCAGTTTCCTTCACTAGTGTGAGTTTCAGGGCCTGCCCAGTGCCACCACTCACTCACTGGTGTCACAATAGCTTGCATTTAACAAAAAAAAACTATTTGGACTGTAATATAATAGCAGTCAGTTTCCTTAACGAGTGTGCGTTTCAGGGCCTGCCCAGTGCCACCACTCACTCATATCTGGTGTCCCAATAGCTTGCATTTAAAAAGAAACTAAACTTTTTGGACTGTAATATAATAGCAGTCAGTTTCCTTCACGAGTGTGCGTTTCAGGGCCTGCCCAGTGCCACCACTCACTCGTATCTGGTGTCCCAATAGCTTGCATTTAAAAAAAAAAACTAAACTTTTTGGACTGTAATATAATAGCAGTCAGTTTCCTTCACGTTTCAGGGCCTGCCAGGGCACAGTGTCACACCAGTGCTACTCATATCTGTTGTCACAGTAGCTTGCACGCATAGTACCACTAATCAAAAAAAAAAAAATGACAGGCAGAGGCAGGCCACCCCGCAGGGGCCGTCGTGGTTGTGGTGCTGTGATTCCCTTTGGCCCTAGAATAATGCCCAGTGTTCAGAGGCCACGTACCCTGAACTTGAAAAGTTCTAAGGATATAGTTGACTGGCTAACACAGGACACCCAATCTTCTACAGCTTCCGCTCGGAATGTCGACGCACCATCCTCCTCCAGCTTAGCTTCGGGCACCTCTCAAGTTACCACTCGCCCGCCTGCTGCCACCACCAACACTAGCACCACAGCTGCTTCACTTGGTATGTCAGAGGAGTTATTTACACATCAGTTGGAAGAAATGAGTGATGCGCAACCATTATTGCCAGAGGATGTAGATAACAGGGATATGTCACAGTCAGGCAGCATTACACACGTACGGTGTATGATGATGATGTTGTACCCACTGCTGCTTCCTTTGCTGAGTTGTCAGATACAAGTGAAGCGGTTGATGATGACGATGCGTCCGTGGATGTCACGTGGGTGCCCGCTAGAAGAGAAGAAGAACAGGGGGAAAGTTCAGATGGGGAGACAGAGAGGAGGTGGAGGAGACGAGTTGGAAGCAGGGGGAGGTCGTCGCAAGGAGCTAATGGCACAGTCAGACAGCATGCATCGGCACCCGGGGTCAACCAGACAGAACGCCAATCAACACATGCTGTTGCCACCACCAGAATGCTGTCATTGCAGAGCTCAGCAGAGTGGCATTTTTTGTGTGTGTCTGCCTCTGACAACAGCGATGCCATTTGCAACCTGTGCCAAAAGAAACTGAGTCGTGGGAAGTCCAACACCCACCTAGGTACAACTGCTTTGCGAAGGCACATGATCGCACATCACAAACGCCTATGGGATCAACACATGAGTACAAGCAGCACACAAACTCAAAGCCGCCATACTCCTCCTGGTCCAGCATCTTCAGCCACGTTAACCACTGCTGTCCTTCTTGCCCCCTCTCAACCATCCGCCCCTCCGTCTCTCGCCTTGAGCAGTTCCTGCTCATCTGCCCACAGTCAGGTGTCTGTCAAGGACATGTTTGAGCGTAAGAAGCCAATGTCAAAAAGTCACCCCCTTGCCCGGCGTCTGACAGCTGGCTTGACTGAACTCTTAGCCCGCCAGCTTTTACCATACAAGCTGGTAGAGTCTGAGGCGTTCAAAAAATTTGTAGCTATTGGGACACCGCAGTGGAAGGTACCCGGACGAAATTTCTTTGCACAAAAGGCAATCCCCAACCTGTACTCGATTGTGCAAAAGGAAGTAATGGCATGTCTGGCACACAGTGTTGGGGCAAGGGTCCATCTGACCACTGATACCTGGTCTGCAAAGCATGGTCAGGGCAGGTATATCACCTACACTGCGCATTGGGTAAACCTGCTGACGGCTGCCAAGCATGGAATGCGTAGCTCTGCAGAGGAGTTGGTGACACTGCCACGACTTGCAGGCAGGCCTGCTGCCACCTCCTCTACTCCTCCTACTCCATCCTCTTCCATAATCTCCTCGGCTGAGTCCTCTTCTGCTGCTGTGTCTTGCTCCACATCAACGGCACCCCCGCAGCTCCCCAGGTACTGTTCCACATCCCGGATACGGCAGTGTCACGCCGTCTTGGGGTTGACTTGCCTGAAAGCAGAGAGTCACACCAGACCAGCACTCCTGTCCTCCCTGAACGCACAGGTGGATCAGTGGCTGACTCCTCACCAACTGGAGATCGGCAAAGTGGTTTGTGACAACGGAAGAAATTTGTTGGCGGCATTGCATTTGGGCAAGTTGACACATGTGCCGTGCATGGCACATGTGTGTAATCTGATCGTACAACGCTTTGTGCATAAGTACCCAGGCTTACGGGACGTCCTTAAGCAGGCCAGGAAGGTGTGTGGCCATTTCAGGCGTTCCTACGCGGCCATGGCGCACTTTTCCGATATCCAGCGGCGAAACAACATGCCAGTGAGGCACTTGATTTGCGACAGCCCGACACGTTTGAATTCAACATTCCTAATGTTCGACCGCCTGCTCCAAAAAGAAAAAGCCGTTAACGAGTATTTGTATGACCGGGGTGCTAGGACAGCCTCTGCAGAGCTGGGAATTTTTTTGCCACGTTACTGGACGCTCATGCACAATGCCTGTAGGCTCATGCGTCCTTTTGAGGAGGTAACAAACCTAGTCAGTCGCACCGAAGGCACCATCAGCGACATCATATGGTTTGTTTTCTTCCTGGAGTGTGCCCTGCGAAGAGTGCTGGATCAGGCCGTAGATGAGCGTGAAGAGGAAGAGTTGTGGTCACCATCACCACCAGAAACAGCCTTATCAGCATCACTTGCTGGACCTGCAGCAACGCTGGAAGAGGATTGTGAGGAAGAGGAGTCAGAGGAGGAATGTGGCTTTGAGGAGGCCAACCACAACAGGCATCCCAGGGTACTCGTTGTCACCTATCTGGTACCCGTGGTGTTGTACGTGGCTGGGGGGAAGAACATACCTTCAGAGAGATCACTGAGGACAAGGAACAGGACATGAGTAGCTCGGCATCCAACTTTGTGCATATGGGGTCTTTCATGCTGTCGTGCCTGTTGAGGAACCCTCGTATAAAAAGGCTGAAAGAGAATGACCTGTACTGGGTGTCCATGCTACTAGACCCCTGGTATAAGCAGAAAGTGTCTGAAATGTTACCGAATTATGGCAAGTCGGAAAGGATGCAGCAGTTCCAAAATCAATAAAAAAGTATGCTTTACACAGCGTATAAGGGTGATGTCACAGCACAACGGGAATCTAACAGGGGAAGAGGTGAAAGTAATCGTCCTCCTCCCACGACCACGCCGGCAAGGACAGGACGCTTTAAAGACGTGTTGTTGATGGAGGACATGCGGACCTTTTTAAGTCCTACGCATCGCCACAGCCCTTCGGGGTCCACCCTCAGAGAACGACTCGACCGTCAGGTAGCAGACTACCTCGCCTTAACTGCAGATATCGACACTCTGAGGAGCGATGAACCCCTTGACTACTGGGTGTGCAGGCTTGACCTGTGGCCTGAGCTATCCCAATTTGCGATAGAACTTCTGGCCTGCCCCGCTTTAAGTGTCCTGTCAGAAAGGACCTTCAGTGCAGCAGGAGGTATTGTCACTGAGAAGAGAAGTCGCCTAGGTCAAAAAAGTCAAGATTACCTCACCTTTATTAAGATGAATGAGGGATGGATCCCAAAGGGACTGACAGTGGGCGATACATTTGAATAAAAAAGGCCTGATGAGGGGGACTACTTAACACACCACTCCTATCTGGTGGCACATTAGATTGCACGCGCAGTGCCCCAAATTTGAAGTAGGAGGACCGACCAAGCATCTTTTTCCATCTCCCGCTTCCTAAAATCGATGCCTTATATACACGTCCCCTGATAGGGGAAGTAACAGGGATTAAACTGATAGGAATAGTACTACTTAACACACCACTCCTATCTGGTGGCACATTAGATTGCACGCGCAGTGCCCCAAATTTGAAGTAGGAGGACCGACCAAGCATCTTTTTCCATCTCCCGCTTCCTAAAATCGATGCCTTATATACACATCCCCTGATAGGGGACGTAACAGGGATTAAACTGATAAGAATAGTACTACTTAACACACTACTCCTATCTGGTGGCACATTAGATTGCACACGCAGTGCCCCAAATTTGAATTAGGAGGACCGACCAAGCATCTTTTTCCATTTCATATTGTTGAGGTTATAGAAGGGGGAATACCTCTAAAATACCAGCACCATTTAGTAATTGAGTGCAAACACTACCCATATTTTTGTATACATCTTTTTCCATCTCCCGCTTCCTGGGTGGAGGAAGAGAGACCTTCAATGACATCAGTGAGGACAAGGAACGGGACATGGCTAGCTTGGTATCCAACCTTGTGCAAATGGGGAGTTTGCGGTTGTGCAAATGGACTGTTTGCGGTTGTTTGCGGTGCGTTAAACGGGGAGTTTGGTCTGTCACTGTGAAGCGGGCGTAACCCTTACACTACCTGATCGATACAACATCATACCTGATGTTTAAAGCACGTTATTCCAAACAATTTAGGAATGTTAGGTGATTTATGCCCTTTATGGATTAAAACCAGACTCTGCATCAACTATGTAATTTTCCATGGGAGTTTTGCCATGGATCCCCCTCCGGCATGCCACAGTCCAGGTGTTAGTCCCCTTGAAACAACTTTTATATCACTATTGTGGCCAGAAAGAGTCCCCGTGGGTTTTAAAATTCGCCTGCCCATTGAAGTCTATGGCGGTTCGCCCGTTCGCGAACACTTGCGGAAGTTCGCGTTCGCCGTTCACGAACCAAAAATTTTATGTTCGCGACATCACTAGTTGTAAACATTCATTGAGATTAGATGGTAATAGTTGCCTGCTGTGTCCCTTGGAAAAGGGCCTAAATAGCTGAAACCTCCCCTATGGTTTCTTTGAAATTAATGTTGTTAAAATGAATGTCCTTCTCAGACTTTAATATTTGTTTCAAGCTTCTGTCATTTTATGCTGTTGTAAAGGGAGTGGGAAGAGTTTGATATGTGCGTGGTTTTGCAAAGTTGTGTTTTGGCAGCGGCTGAGGGATAGACAACAGAGGTTGATACAAAAAGGAATGGGGGAGGGGGGTCACACCCAGAAGCACTATTTAATTTGTCTTACTCGTTGAAATTAGTGGGGTACTGTGAAGATATATTGGGGTACTGTGAAGTAGTGATGGACTTAACACAATAAAGCCATATGGTGGAACTGCATCCCCATATTTGTTTGCTGAGATAGGTGATTTTAAGTAGCCTTATAACATTTTAAAATGTTTTTTAATGTGTGCACTGTTCTTTAATCTGTATCATGTATAAACTGGAGTTAATGCCTGAACATACATACTTTATGTAAGTGCTGACGTGAACAGCAGACACAATGTTCACAATTCAGAGCATAAACCTGAAAGAAAGCCTTGTAAAAACACTTGACCACTTAGACTAATTGGGTTTTAGTTGTAGGTTATGATCATATATTTCACAAGCAAATGGCAATGTATTTTTTTTAAATATATTTTTGGTAAAATGTGCAGATTTTTTCAGACATCACTTTTAGTTGCTGATAGATTACTTATCTTTTTGCACAAATAACTCTTGTTGTGCATGGGAAGAAAAAATATGGAGGATCACATGATTTAAAATAATATTCTATGGAAACAGAACTGTGCACTAATTACACAAAATCATTGACTTTGAATACTTAATTTATGGCACCTCCAACTCTGACTCATATTACTGATATATTATATACATATACAATACATAAATTTGTATTTCTAAGGTTTGAATGCCTCATAATAGACATGTGCAATTAGTTTCGTTTCAAATGTCAATTTGGATGAATTTCGGGTAATTCGGTCATTCGGATACTTCCGAATGTCTGAATAGCTGAATTTCCGAAGTGTCGAAGTCCCGAAGCGCCGAATGTCCGAATCGCCGAAGTGCAGAATTTCATATTTGCAGAACCGAACTGGCAAAGTCCTGAAGCGCCGAATGTCCGAATAGCCAAATTCCGAAGTGCCGAATTTCAGATTTGCCGAAGCACAGAATTGCCGAAGTACTAATATACCCAGTGGAAGAATTAAAAATGTTACACTGTATACCAGTTTAAATAAAAAAGTGTCCACACATATTGTGTATTAGTGAGTGGAGCAATATTACCAATTATGAGACAGAAAGGAAATATATATATGTATATACAAACTGTTTTCGATATTATAATGAAGCCTCCAGCAGTAATGATGTATATGTAAGGAAAGAGAGAAAATAATAGTAGTGCAGATTGTTTGCATAAAAAGTATATAAGTATATGCACAGGTAATGGTTCTCAGTTTGTAAAATATCCCTTTAAAGAGTATATAAGTATATGCACAGGTAATGGTTCACAGTTTGTAGAGTATCCCTTTAAGGAATGCTATGGTAGAATTCCAATAAAAATGACATAGATTTATTAGCTGCCACATGCAGAAATCGTACATATATACATGACATATGTTAAAAAGGGGGAAAAAAGGGAAAAGAAGGATAAAAAGATAGGGTGACAAACCCCTTACTAGATTTGTTGGTGAGTATGACACTTATGTGCCTACTCACTATAAAAGCTTTAGTGTTGGGGTGGCAGGTTGCTTTGTCCGGCGTTCTCTTTGTTCGGCAGCAGGAAAAACTCCACGTGTGTTGCTGTATACCAGAACAGAAGCCTCAGGACTCAGTGATCTGCAAGCTCCTCCCCCTCTTGTGACGTCAACGCGTTTCGCCAATCGGCTTCCTCAGGACGGAGGAAGAGGGGGAGGAGCTTGCACTACTATTATTTTCTCTCTTTCCTTACATATACATCATTACTGCTGGAGGCTTCATTATAATATCGAAAACAGTTTGTATATACATATATATATTTCCTTTCTGTCTCATAATTGGTAATATTGCTCCACTCACTAATACACATTATTTTCTCTTTGTGGTGGATTTTGGGATTACACCAGAGTGTGAAGCATTTTTGACAAATTAGCACCCAGATTTTACTTGTTTATAGTGTGCACACATAGCCAGGATTCACCTGCAAGCATTTGCAACACTTACAACAATAAAGTAACACGTTCATATAAAATGTTACTTAGCCAGTCAATGGATGAGTAAGTAGATAACTCCCTAATTCCCACGGTATTAGGGAGCTATCTACCAAAAGGCTGAAAGACCTAAATTGGTCTTTCAGCCACATGTACTAATACTAAGTAAAAAATACTAATATTTGTGAATTCTGCCCCTACTCGCTATACCGCGAGTAGGGGCATGTCTAGTAAACAGTGAGCAGCCTGTTAAACAAAAACAAACACCCAAGTGTCCCACCTCCCGAGCCCCGGTCAATAGCGATACACTGTCTAGGGACCCTGAAGAGCCGCCCAACTGGCAAAACGCGCATCAGGGCTCCCTTTCTACCCGTGGTTACTCTAATCTCCTTTTACTATAACACACAGCCGGCTGATACACAGGACGTGTATCACTATTGACCGTGTATTACACACCTTAACTACCCGGTTACCTCTTGACATTCAGACAGTGAACTGCTCCTTAGTGACAGCTAGACATTGCTTAGGAGCTAAGCACAGGTGCCCTCAAAGGCACAGATTAGGACCTACAAGAGCAGTCCACTGATCCGATTCATGCTTTATTTTTGACAATTATATGTGATTTTCTTGGTATTTTACCTCTGTTTCTTATAATTTCATATGTTGTATTAGGTATTGAGCACTGCTTATTCGAGGGTTCCCCCTGGCACAGCATAGCAGCATTTCACTAAGATACAATGTTGCCTTTTTTCCAACACTTGCTACATATTGTTCTGACACTCATATACTGTATATACTTTTTTTTTCTTTCTATATTTCTTTGTATATATTGATAGATATTGTGTGATAAGTGTTTTCCATATCTGCATTTATACATATAGCCTTTTTTTCATTTTGTCTTCTGATATCGTGTGTCCATACCACTGGTATGCCTTTTACAATTATCTATAATTAAAAGTTAAGTATTATTTTACTCTCGACTTATAGGTCTGGGCAATTAGCTGCTTCGTTTTCCTTTACTCATCATTTACCCGGGGTTCATGCCCATGTCTTTTTGCTCCTGAGACCCTTATCTACCTTACTCCCATTTTCTCCCCCGTTGAACTAAAAAAGAAGTTGCAAAATATACTTTACTAGGACTTCCTTTGCTTTATTGCGGTTTTCTCTGTATATCTTCTTTTAAAATGCATTTTTTTTTTGTATTTTTGCAGTGCAGAAAGTTACAAGCAGGCTTGAGGTGTCCCAACGGCAAATCCACAAGCTAAAAAACAGATATACAGTAGGACACCTTAGAAAACATGCACAATTTTGTAAATAATAACACATAATAAGATGATAAGCTGCTAAAACATAACATAGCATAATGGATTTAATATAGGATTTTAATGTCGTTGTAATAGCATGAGATTATTTATGTTGATATGTCATAATATGCAGGTGGGGGCCCCCAAACAGTGTATACACCGGGTATGAGCTGGGGCCTAGGTAGGCTTTGTGGGTGAGGGGGTACCGAACTGGTTCATGGATTAATTAGCTCTGCTTGAGACGTGGATGGTATCAGGGACATGTCCAGGCTGGCATCCGAGTGTCGCTCAGTCCAGATATCCCCTCGAATGTGCCTCGTTCAGCCCACACCTGTAGTATTCAGGCCAGTCCAGACAGGTCTAAAAGGGGGTTTGCCCCTCCCTTGGCGTCGTAGCTTGCAGTGGCATACTAGCCCCAGGCGTAGTGATGGGTCATTTCCGACTGCTCACTGGACTTTCCAACCCTCACCGGGTAGAAGCCACGTAGTTTCTGGCAATGTTGTTTTGCCACGAAGTGGAGGCTGCGTTTAGATACACGTACCTTCTTTCTTTCCCGCCTTATGGGGACACATCGGAACGAAGCACTGTTTGGCAATCGTGCTGTAGGTGCACTGAACAGAGCGCTGACCCGCGATGGTGCTAGTGGCTGTCACCTATTTTCGAGGCGCTCCCAGAATCGCCTGCATACGGCGTAAAATATTTGCTGGAAGGCTGCTGCCCAATTGCTGGCAGTCATTTGCTGCGGGTAGAGCGGTGTCGTCAGCCATCTTGGTGTCTCCCGTCTTTCAGAGTTGCGCCCTGGAGCGATTTAGGGGTAAGTTATCTCTTGTTGGGAGGGCCTGGGATAACCCCCACCGGCCCAGAGGGGGGAGTACGGGGCTCTGCGCCACTGTGGGGTGATCGGCCGCTTCACCCACCAGGAAGCTCCCAGGCCGTAGAAAGCTGTAGGCCACAGTCGCCATTTGTCATGCGTGTTGCTGCGGAAATCCTCTCCAAAGTTGCTCCTGCCATTCTCTGCACCATATTTAACCAGTGAGAGTCCAAAATCTGGATATTTGGGTCTAAGAAAGCTTGTTTTACGCAATATCAGTCAGGAGCTCAGGCTCTATGCGACCAATCAGCATGGCGGTTAAGCCCCGCCCCTTTTTAATAGTGTGTTGCATCACATTCTGCTTTAAATTAACTTTCTAATAATATAAAATTTGTATGGTACTTTTCTAAAAAAAAGACTCTGAATCTGTCTCCAAAGACCTGTATAGAGGTGTGTTTTGTACATGCATGAGTAATAGTACACGCAACTTCATCTGCCAGCAATTTAGGAACATGCAAATGGACCTCAGCTTGGGTGGGTTCAAAACCCTCACAATTGATGATGCCGCACCAATAAAGGAAACTAATGCATTTTTGTCAATTTTCATAGAAGATTTATGACCCTAAAAAAACACAATTATTTGCCTTCAATTATTTTCTGTGCTCAAATATTTTAACAAAACTGTCACCTAATTCAGTTCAAGCATAATACATTTTAAAAAATATATACCTCCCAACATTGTAGACGGCATATTCTTCATTGAGTGGGTGGGACTGCATCACTAGTGACGCCTGTTAGGAACAGTCCTGCCTATGACCAAGCTTTTTGGCCATCCCCCAGTCTTCAATACCATGCATGGAGCTGTACACCACGGGTGCATCTAATTATGCAGTCACGCTGTGCTGCCCCCTTACAGTTCCCTGGTATCTCCAGTTTCAGGACACTAAGGAACTACAATTTCCCATCTTAGATGTATAAAAGGAATGACTGGTTGTTCCAAATCGAGCACAATTTGTAAAATTATTGCATGCATCATGATGATATATACATTTTCAATGAATTATAATACCTTTCTGGAACAAATATTTTTTATGTGCTCTTTTAATTTATTAACAAATGGGACAGTCATTGACTCACACTAGTGGTTTTAAGTGTGTTTGAGAGGCATTAACCTCATTAAAGAAGAAAACTGACAGTCATTTGTAATAAGATGATAATAACTTGTAACCTTGTGAATTCTAACAGCACCGAGATCAGTGCTACATCTAGTAATTAGCTTGATTACTCACTTTTCATTAAGAGCTTAACCTATCAGCAACAAACATCTTACATGACGCAGATGACGACTGGAACTAGTCTTTCTTGATCTGTACTAGGAAGAGACTTGTATTAGAGTTTTTCCCATACACAAAATATAATTACGAAAACTTAATAAAACTTTTAAGGAAAGGAAAAATCAACTTTTAGGTTTCTTGTTGATGGGAGCTGGAGAACACTCTGGTGTCTGCTCTTAGTATCTCAATGAAAGCAGTGGATGTGCACGTTAAGGAGCTAATCTTTTTTACTGGACCTGGGTGTATATCTTTTGGTAACAGTTACTGGATTTATTGCTTAAAACAAGTGATAACAGTTTGCAAAAAATAGAAAATGTCTTCACTTTTCTCATTTTATAGGGGGTTGGTAGCTGGCCAATATTCTACAAGCATACTAGTAAACGTATATCTTAGAGCCAAACAACAGCAACAAAAATAACATGCAAGCAACAATAGTGCTGCTGCTATCACAGAAATGTGATGCATACTGATATAGTTAAGCTATTCTTCCACAAAAAAATCTTACTTTTCTTGAAGGCTTTCTTTAAAAAAGATGAACAAACGTTCATGTCATCTTCAAATATACAAAATGTTTTGCAAGATGTTTGTAAACTCAATAAATGATTTAAAAAGTCACTCTGTAATCCACATCAGAATCACTGCTGCCAAAATTCAATTTAGGTGTCAGTGTGATCTCCACTCAAGGACCCTTCATAGCAAATCTTGTTGTTGTTCTTGTATTGCCAATGCTCCCGTAGTGAATTACACATTTATTATGTATTATTTTTTTATTGGAACACTCTTAAAACATTTTAAGACAGCTCCTTACATTAAATATATGTGAGGTCTAGCTCTAAAATCTCTAAATAATAAGAGCATAGTAGTATAGTGGAACTTAGAGGATTATTACTCACGAGTCCTCCCTGCTTCACGCTACTCCCCTACAAAAGCCACCAGACCAGAATCTAAACATGAAATAGGCTATTACTCTGTTCTCCCTCCAAAAGTAATGCAACCTCACTCAATAAATGTATCAATTGAATAGGACTTTCAAGATATAGCCCACTTTTCTCTTACATAGGCAGTGCATATTAAAAGTTTGCATGAAACAATGCCACTTTGTCATTGTACCCGTGTCATATTATCATATCCTATCCATGCATGTTGATGTCATGTGTCGTTCCTGCACCCATATTGACACCATGCATCATTGTTGCGCTGACCAATAGTGTCTCATTATAGGGTATATAACTTTTATGTTAACACTGGTTTCTTATCCTATCCTGCATACCCGAGTGTGCAGTCCTTATATAACTGGCGTATTTGGTTTCAGACTCCGACTTGTTTTAATACTATATATACTATGTGTATATTTGTATTTTTTTGTCTTATACTGTACTTTGAATTGCAAACCAAGAATGGTGGGGAAACATTGTGATGGAAAACCCCTTCCACCTGAAATGAGTGGATAGTCAATACATTGTTAAACACAGGTCTGCACACCATTCAAGCCATAAGACTCACTTGTCCAGAAATCTCAAATTTGTACTGATGTTACTACTGCAAAGGATTCTAGATGGGCATATGCAAATTTGTTAAACAAAAAAATCAAATTTTTGCCTCATTATTCCATTTTAAACATAGATTCCTTGGAGATTGTGTTTGCTGTATACAACAGCTTTAAAAAAAACACAACTCAGGAAGAGATGCAAAGCCAATGAACCACTCATGGACAGCTGCTTCATTGTTAATGCAGCTCATCAGCATTCCTGGAGTGTGTCACTTGTGCACACGTGATCCCAGGGAAGAATTTTCAACACCTTTCATATCAGAGAGAAATTTATCTGCATCACTACCTGTCAGGTCCCCTGCCCCCTGCGCTGCTCACGGTGACCTTGCTTACCCCGTCACCGTGAGTGGTGCCATCTGGTCCCTGTCTGCGGCGTGCAGCTGTCCCCGCCACTGCGCTCCAGACTGGCAGTGTGTCTGATGCTGAATGCAGCATCCTTATATGTGTGCCAGACCCTGTCATGTGACCCGGCACACAGTGATGACCTCAGAGACCACAAGTGAAGGAAGAAACTCCTCCCATGTGTTGTGGTTAACACTAATTGGAGGTTAGTCAATCAGACACACCCTGTGTGTTTATAAGCTAACCTCCCCCTTGCCTCAGTGCCCTGTTGTGGTCTCTGTTTAGACAATAGCACTTTATACTTTGTCTGCTTATTTTGTTACCGAACTTTGGCTTGTCTTATGTTTACTATGTCTCTCTGTTTCCCTTTGACCTTGGCTTGTACTTTGATTATCCCTTTTTGCATAGCCTGGCCATTCTAAGGACCAGTATTGCAACTCTATGTGTTGTGTCCCGTCTGCGTGCTTAGGTTCCCCTGGTGATCATGACACTACCTGTGTGATTTATATTATTGTCTGCCCTTGTGGCTTATTTAATATCAGCAAAAGTTCTATTGAACTAAGAGAGTAAATTAGTTAGACATCAGTCCTCCATCAAGACGAAATATACAAGATGGTACCTCAGACAACCAGTGGCCCATCTTTTATATACAAATTGAACAATACTTAACTACGCTTAGGTTTATGAGGATTAATGATATTCCCTGCTCCTCCATGGTGGAGACAGGGATTATGAGCTTTTACGGTGGAAAGCATATTGGATTTATACACTGGACACTGTTGTTCCTTATTAACTGAAAATAACCTCCTTTATTATTATTTACTTAAAGGAACACTAAAGCATTAGAAATACAAATCAGTCCCAACAACGTGTACCTTAACAATAATAAAAATGAAGCTGGGAGGGACGATAGTATTTGCCCCGAACCCAGTAATAAGAATCCTAACCCTGACCCTCTGGTGCGGCCGGATATGGGAACAGACTCCTAGCCTGAATAGGCCAATCCTGGGGTGCCCCTTATATAGACTAATGCCGACCCCTGCTTCTGACCCAGGCAACCACCATGACCTCTGAACCAGGAACCTCTCCACATATGCACCACCTGTCTGTTGCCAAGTCTTTCTCTCACCTTTCTATTCATATATCCAGTGGGTCATAAACAAGCTATGTAAGGGAAATGTTTATTATGTTCTTTCATGTTATTAAAATAACAAAACGAATAACTTGTTGTCACAATATACTAGTGCATAGACTGAGGGGAAGCCAACTCATCAGGCAACAATTAGACAACAGAATCTAAACCAACTATTGTACAACCTCATGTATGTAACCATGCTATGTCATCTGAATGCATTTATATTGTGTACTGTTGTACGTGCAATGCAAGTGACGACAAAACAAAAATAAAGAATTTAAAAAAAAAAAATTATAATAAAAATAAAATGTTTACCTCTCTGCCTCCCATGACATTTTTTTTTTTTACTGGTTTACTTCATATACAATTAGTAAACTTGGCATGGAATAAATTCATGAACACCATGAGCATGAACCATTCTTCCAGTCCATTCCCTTTTAGTAGACTAGATATTGTAATTTATCCCTTGAAAACCTGGAGTCCAGAATAATCCGGATTTCATATTCCTCTTTTCACTTCATATAGACAGGAGGCAGAAGTACAGAATGTTTGGTAAACTTATTACAGAAGAGAGGTTTCTGCAATTTGAATTTGGAGAAAAGGCTGTTGGAAACACTGTAGGATGGATGCCATAGATTATGGGAAAAAAGGGCTCTGCTCAGTGGAGTCATGCCTAGTGTTGATCCATGTGAGCTTAACCTATGGCACTAGAGCAGCTCAATTTCTCTTTGTTCTGTTATAAAACATCTAAGTTACTGATCTCGTGCCTGATTGGATCTTTCAACTGATCCATTCATTTGTGGGTGATAGGTGAATGAAAACTTCAATCAAATACCCAATTTTGACAGAATTATCTCCAAAATGGAAGCTGAACCAAGTATCTTTCTCTGACATAAAATTAGTAGGAATGTCATGTAGGTAAAATACCTCTAGCAAAGATTATGGCTAATTCAGGGATGTGGGAAATTTTTCAAGGGGGTGAAATTGGCCATTTCTGAAAATCTATTAATGACCAGCAGCATACTTGTGTGGTTTTTGAAAGGATGGTGGTGATCCATAAAGTCGATAGATAGACTGGGCAACAGTTGCTTTGGTATTGGTAAATGCTGAAGTAGTCCACATGGTAAGGTACAGGATTTTGTTGTGGCAAGCCTGTCGTATTCTTTTGTCTCTGTGAAAAGAAGGCCATTAGAACTGTCTTCCTATTTGGTTAACTGTCTTATTCAAATTGGGATGACTAGCTATTTTACTTGTGTAATAGACTAACATAAATTTTTCATTGTATTGAGGAAGAACAAATAATTTGTTTGAGGCTGTAATAATAGGAGCCTAGTTGTGAGCCTCTAGAGGAAATACAAATATTGGTAGAGGCTATAATAATTTCTTAGCAGTAGGATTGAGAGGGACAGGTTTGAGTGTTTTATTGAAGAGACAAAGCATCAGCTATTGTATTCTTCATTCCAGTTCTATATTTTAAAATTAAGTTTAAATGAGAAAAGAAAAGTGACCATCTGACCTGTCTGAAAATGTATCTTTTAGCTTATTCTATGTATAGGAGGTTTTTTGCGATCAGTGATTAACTGTTTTTTGTGAACCTGTTATGGGCATATGCAAATATTACAAGTTTTAGAATGAAAAGTTGTATTTCTTAAACTGTGTACTTTGTCTTTAAGAGATTTTGCAAACTGACAAGTTGTTAGAAATGGAACATATTGTTTTTAATACTGTTGTATTGTTTTTCATACAATTGTGTTCAGACTTTAGGACACCATCTTGTCCTAGGTTAGTGTAATTCCCCAAGTCAGGGAATTTCCCACGTCATGTGTACCCTTATGTTTTAGTCTAAACATAGATAAGATGTTCCCATCTGAAATTACCATGTTATTGCCTCGTATCTTTGCCAAGTTAAGGTAGGTCCTAAAATGACCTAATTGAACATCTAAGGTATAAATATGCGTACCTATTAATATTAGGACACAGAGGAGATATTTTGTAGACAGAGATGCTGCTCCATTTTAACAAGACTGAGAGGATGACATGTTCAAAAGGGTATGTTATTCAATGATACTGATATTGCAAGCATTTACCTTAATCTTGTAAACTCTGCTATAAATTGTTGTAATGGATTACAAAATTTGTATATGTCTATATTTATATATTTTCTTAATAAAATATTTAAAAAGACAACTTTATTGCTTCCAATCCCTATTTTATATTATATTTTCAATTATTTATATATTTTAAATAGAGGAACTCTTACTGACTATATAACATTATGGCTAAGATATTTGTATGCTTAGCCCTGCTAAATTCTATGCTTTAAGACGTTATAGTGGTAAATAGGGGAACTGGCTGCGGGTACAAACCTTCCAGTAATTTTCTGCACTCCTTTAACCCTTAAGGACCAAACTTCTGGAATAAAAGGGAATCATGACATATCACACATGTCATGTGTCCTTAAGGGGTTAAACACAAGACTATTGTGAGTAACTCTATCTCCTATCTCATATTGGAGGTTGATGTGGACCTTTATGCTGGGACAAGACAGTGCCAACAACATTCTAGAAGGATTGTGCATGAAGAGTCAGGATGGGAAAGAATGGGTGCTGTGGCAAAGGCAGACTTGAGAGCCTTGGGAGCCCATTCTTTGTAATATTTGCCCTTTTTTGGTGATACGGGTAAATGAAGCAACTATGGAGGAGAATTCCTTGATAAATCTCCAATAGTGGGAAAAATCAATAAATCGTTTAATTGTTTTAAGCCCATTAGGCAAAGGCCAAATAAAAATGGCTTCAAGTTCCTTTGGTTTTGTTTAAAACCCTGACTCTGAAATCATGTACCTAAGCAAATGTATCAATTAACTCCCATTTCAGAGTAGTAGGTAGTATGAACCTTTGATCTTTTTTCTCAGTTTTGGAGGACATATGTAGTAAACTCAAGGACTGTCTCCACAACAGACCTTAGATGCAGGAGGTTTCTGGCCTTTAGCTGGAGGTAACTCTTTTTCTGCACATTACTTCTAGAGACCTTCTGAGAACTTGGTCAACCTTCAGATAGACAGGCATGTATGAGAAGTTATTATCGATCATTAGAGGTACCAGGGCTAAACATACAATAGAGTAAGTGAATACACCATAAACAAACCAAAGTCAAAGGGAGTCAGAGATTTGATAAGTGAGGAAACAGAGTTGGTCATGGATGCCAGATATCAAAATCAAAAGGAAAGCAATGCTAGATATGAAAAAAGCAAATAGACCATCTCGTACTATTGGGCAAAGAGCATTGGATGGATTTGAGTTTATATGGTGAATTAAGTTCTGCATCATCCCTGCAAGTCCAGATTCTTTGCATGGATGCATGGTTGGCACCCTATAAAATGATGCAGGTATGGAGTGTTCAACATCAGAAATGATGCTAGTGTATGGCACAGTGTCAGTATGGATGGCGAGAAGGATGCATGGCATCAATATGAACGTGAGAAGGATGTGTGATGTCAACAACTATGCACGAATGATGCATGCTCTGCACTGTGTTCCGGCCACATACAGGTAACCTAAAAAGTTATGGAACATATTGTATGTACCTAATGTATGTACAAAACATGTTGCAAAACATTGTGTGCAACCTCTCCCAAAAACATACTAATTAAAACTCAACGCAAATACAAAATGAAGTAGAACTCTGTAATATACAGCTCCCAAATTCACCTTGTATTTACATATTATATGACGCTTAACATTATTTTTCCTAATTCTTTTTCACATTATCATCATACTCCTCCCTTTAATTTTAACATACTCATAATGACCTAATTAATCCACACTGCCTTATTATGTTATATTAATTTAAACACTTACAGGTGTTATATGAATGCAAAGTGAGCAAATTATAGTTTTGCTACAGTGAGTGAGCCTGTAGACATCTAACATTTTCCTGGCCAACATTGCAGTATCACTAATGGGTTAAATTCCCCACCAACAGGTGAGGACAGGAAATACTGATTAAATAATTTTTTGAAATCCCCAAATTTAATAAAATCCTCAATAGAAGCATTAGTCTTTGTTTCTGTCCCTCCAGCAACAGGATGCCTATTTTTTCTTAGTGTGATTTAAAGGGTCATGTAAACAGACGTATGGAGATAGACTTTATGAGCAGGATAGTATAACTTTACACTAGTATACCTGGGTCCCCAGCTGACTGTCCAAAATTTCAGAGTCAACATTCCAAGTTCCCGAATTGATTTAATACCGTTTTTCCATACCTGTGTTCTCATATGCGTTCCAAGCTTCACTTTCATGTCAGGCATCCTCTATCGCTTATGCGCATGTACGAGAGGCAACTCTCAGAGGTAGCATTTAAAAATGCTGAAATTTCATCATGAAATACCTGTCCTGACTGCCGAGTGGGAAATTTAACCCAACAGTGATGCTGCCAAAGGACATGGCCAGTAAAATAACATTTCTATAAGTATAGGTAAGAATTTGCGTGTTTCATTTCAGTTGCATATACAAAAAAACTCATTCCTCCCTCAGACACTATAAAATTAAGCTTATGCTTTGTCCTGGCCAATCAAATTCCTTTACTGATCAGACACAATCTGTACAAGTCTCCACCCCTTAACAGATTCCTTTACAGCTTTATAGGGGAATATTTTTTCTAAAACAATGGTATAACTTGACATTGGATATGTCCATAGACTTTTATGTACCCTTTCTGAGTTCTACCCTTCCAGCTGAAGTGGTAGAGGTTAACACAGTGAATGAGTTTAAGCATGAGTGGGATAGGCACAAGGCTATCCTAGCTGTAAGATAAGGCCAGAAGGATTTAGAAAATTGGGCAGACTAGATGGGCCGAATGGTTCTTATCTGCCGACACATTCTATGTTTCTATGTTACCAAGTAATAGGCCTGACTGAGCATCATGTGAAATGCACTCCCAGACATCTATTTTAAAACTGAAATAAAGTAGTTCAAAAATAACTGCAGATGTTTGAGTAATGTTTTTCCATGATGCTCAGCCAGCCAAACTGATGGCTTATCATAATGTGATATGTAGTCCACCAAAACATAGGGTAATGGTGTCCACAAAAAGTAAAAATCTTGACACTGAGATGCTTGTAAAATTAATTTACAATAATACTCATGTAGTATTGCTCCTCCACAATGGGGCTTTGCTGACATGGGACTACTGAAGGAACATTTGGCCTTTAAATGTTATATCAAGTGCTTTACCATTATCAAAATAAATCTCGCCCACTGTGAACGCCTGATCTATGTTTTTGCCCACTATACCGCGTGCAGCCGTGCAATTTAATTAGTTTGGTATGCTCTTTCAAAACCATATTAATTTCAACTAATGACAGCTATTTGAATTATAATCTTCACTATTATACATTAATATCTCTTTAAATAATTGTACCATCAAAGATGTCAAGGTTACATTTATAATCCCCTTTTAAATATGGACTCAGTATGTTTCCAAGTCAATCACTTTGTATTGTGCCAGAAAAAAATAAATAAATAAAGTAGTCTGATTATTAATAAACTAAGCTCTAAGAACCATTTAATGTATATCATCCGACCCTGGGGCTTCATTTACTTTATTACCTATTTTACCTAATTATCTATATTAACATTAAGCAGCTTAACTGTATTTAATATAAAATTCTATGTTATCGCACCCATTTTCTGTTTTATAGGGACATTTGTGCAATGTAATTAGAATATAATATGTAAACATTGCACATATTAGGTGAGGTTCACCCATTTGTCCATGATTCACAGTTTACCGCTTCTAATGTAAACATTCTGGGTTTAGACAGCTCTGTGGTCAAGTCACATATAACATGACAATACCTTTTGGTTAAGAAGTGTTGAGATATCCATATGACAACCTGTTACATCTTAGAATAAAATTGCTACCCAGATAGTATTAGCAATGGGACACTCCTTAGCAGTGACCTAGACTCAACCCATAAAACATTTTAACATATAAATGTTAAATATTTGATCAAAGGGACATAATTTATCGTTGTGTATTACACAGTTCCCTAAAATAGAGGGTCAAATTGGAAATATTTTGTTACTGTCCCTTCACACCTTGATTCTATATATATAATTTTATCAAAAAAGCTAATTAATTGTCACGTGACTGGGCTCAGTTTGTCACCTATTGCAACGCCTCCCAAGCATTAGATTCCAATTGCACAATTGCACGTGCTATTCACAAATTTATTGTTCCCAGATAAATATATATTAATATTGTCAGTGTACTACTGCGGCTCAGGTCCTTGAAGTCCAATACTGACCTTTAACAAGTGCAAACAAACACCAACCTGGTGCTACATTAATAAAAATCCACAAGGAAAACGTTTCTTCCCATACGGCAGTGATGGGAAACCTTTTTGAGCCCAAGTGCCCAAATTGCAACATGAAAACAACTTATTTATCTGTGCTGACACTGCAAATAAACCTCAAAACTGAAATTTAATAAAAAATTAAAAAAACATGTAACCATCCATCTCCAAAACATAAGGAATCTGCCCTCCTTCAATCCTGCTTCACCTGTCTGTCCTACTTACTACTTCCTATTTTCCAACTCTGGATCAGTTGACTGTATAGAGAGCATTTTTTGGCATTCCCTCTGCAAGCCCTTGAAACAAACACTCACTCCCTTAGCACTCACTAACTGTCTCACCCACAATACTGATGGATTAAAAAAATAATAATAAATAAATAAAATAAAAATAAATAAATATATGCACCCAAAAATACTTGTTTTCAGTCAAGATACACTCCTTGGGCCATCACTAGCCCTAGGCAATGACAGCAGTGGCAGGGGTTAAAGTAGGCTTCTCAGGACCCTATACAAGGCTTACCAACACTAGGGCATGATGAAATCCCCTTATTCTCCTGGCCAGAAATCAAATGTGATTTAATTTGATGTGATAAATAGCAGGAGAGGATTGACACACAGTTAATTGACACAACGCTTTCAGTTTATAAACACTCCACTCCCCATACAGCTTGTTCACCAGGACTCCACAACTCAGGTTGCCCCACTAACTGCCTGCCGCATACAGGGCTGAGCGCCACACTCCTAGCATAGTCCCAGCTCTGGATTGGGGGAGCATAAGAGAATAGCTCAGGGTGTCTGAGGAGCAGGGTGTCTGAGGAGCAATCACAGGGTAACGGTGCAAGTATCAGACAAGGGCCCCCTTATGCTCGCAAAGATAAACATTCATTGACACATACCCACTGACACAACACACTCACTATCACAACACGCAGTCATTGGCACACATACTGTTTAACCAAAGCACACTTTCACAGAAACATGCACTCACTGATACACATACTTTAACAAACACTTACTGACACACACACACTGACATGACCCACAGTCATTGGCACACAGACTGTTTAACCAACACACACTTTCACTGACAGACCCACACATTCTCACTGACACATACTGACACACACATTTACTGAAAGACACACATTTTATTTTCCATTATGTATTGAGGAATTCCTTCTCCAAGTTTTCTTTGTCTAGAACATACAAATGAGATAGATCTAGAATCCAAATAACTATTATAATCTCACTTGAGTAAATATACACTTAAACGTTTTGCAACTGCTCCAAAGCAGATAGGATTAGTATCAGATAACCCAAAAGTGAAAGTGGGCAAGCATTTACAGAAAATAAGATTCATTAGGAATAGGATCATATTTTCTTGGTGTTGCCCAGGTAATACATAAATATAAATATTAATTTTGTTTTACATATATAGTTTTTTTGTATTGAAACCAATGTCAAGAACAAAAGTGGAATGAAGTGAAAGTAAGTTTAATTATTTAAAACAATAGTATAAGTAATTTAATACTTTTATTCTCAAGTGAAGCATCATTACTGTGCACACCAAACAAAAAAAGGCATTTAGATTAACTAGACATGTGTTCTATGAGGCTGTGCAGTAAATTACATTTACAATGATTTATATAGCACCAACATATTCTGCAACGCTGTACAATAGATAAACCCAGACTAATAATTAATTTTCATAAAACATGTTTGACATATGAGAACAGTAGGTGAAGAGGTCCCAACCCAAACAAGCTTACAGACTAAAATCACATTGAAATGTCAAAAGGTTAAACAGGGTAGCTGCCGTTTTAGATATCATGTTAAATAAATATATTTATAAATGTATGTCATCGTTTAGGACTTTATTAAGGCTATAATGAAGAAAATTCATCCCTGGTTCATAGAAATTCACCCAGAGGTCATGTGCTTGAAAACTCAAATATTCATCCCCAGTGAGCGTGCCATGGACCCTTTAGGCTTGCAGTGACCAGCAAAATGTAGGCCTTGCTATCTTGCAGGGTAAAGTCTGTGTTCATTTGCATGTCAGTCTGGAAATTCTGGAATAGTTTTGGTATCATGACTTCTTGTAGTAACTGTGCCTAAGAAGGGCATGTCAAAGTACAACTTGAGATATGTAGGTGATGCATAACAGTGATATAAATATTTCAAATTAATTGTGATTAATTAGTTACCAGTAGAGGGAAAAAGAAGCTTTTTGTAGCTGCCTTATCTCATTTAACTGGTTATAGTGTATGGAGTTACCTGACGTTGTTGTTTGATTGAATATTAAACAATGTTTACCGTTTTTAATGGTTTAATGCTAAACAAGAGATTAAAGCAGTCAATTCCCTCTGTGCTGTTTGAGGTAATGAGGAACCATTAGCCTGAACAGCAATGGATTTCTGAGTGCACATTACTGGTATGAATTGGTATGGCTAGAAGGAAGGCTGTAATCGAAACATAGAATGTGATGGCAGATAAGAACCATTCAGATAAGAACCATTGGGCCCAATTTTCAAAATACTTTTAATTAGTCCCTAGCCTTATCTTATAGTTAGGATAGCCTTATGCCTATCCCACGCATGCTTAAACTCCCTTACTGTGTTAACCTCTACCACTTCAGCTGGAAGGCTATTCCATGCATCCACTGCCCTCTCAGTAAAGTAATTCTTCCTGAAATTATTTTTAAACCTTTGCCCCTCTAATTTAAGACTATGTCCTCTTGTTGTGGTAGTTTTTATTCTCTTAAATATGGTCACCTGCTTTACTGTGTTGATTCCCTTTATGTATTTAAATGTTTCTATCATATCCCCCCTGTCTCGTCTTTCCTCCAAGCTATACAGGGAGTGCAGAATTATTAGGCAAATGAGTATTTTGACCACATCATCCTCTTTATGCATGTTGTCTTACTCCAAGCTGTATAGGCTCGAAAGCCTACTACCAATTAAGCATATTAGGTGATGTGCATCTCTGTAATGAGAAGGGGTGTGGTCTAATGACATCAACACCCTATATCAGGTGTGCATAATTATTAGGCAACTTCCTTTCCTTTGACAAAATGAGTCAAAAGAAGGACTTGACAGGCTCTGAAAAGTCAAAAATAGTGAGATATCTTGCAGAGGGATGCAGCACTCAAAATAGTCAAAAATAGTCAACAGGGTTTGCAAGAAGCGTGTGGAGAAACCAAGGCGCAAAATAACTGCCCATGAACTGAGAAAAGTCAAGCGTGCAGCTGCCAAGATGCCACTTGCCACCAGTTTGGCCATATTTCAGAGCTGCAACATCACTGGAGTGCCCAAAAGCACAAGGTGTGCAATACTCAGAGACATGGCCAAGGTAAGAAAGGCTGAAAGACGACCACCACTGAACAAGACACACAAGCTGAAACGTCAAGACTGGGCCAAGAAATATCTCAAGACTGATTTTTCTAAGGTTTTATGGACTGATGAAATGAGAGTGAGTCTTGATGGGCCAGATGGATGGATTGGTAAAGGGCAGAGAGCTCCAGTCCGACTCAGACGCCAGCAAGGTGGAGGTGGAGTACTGGTTTGGGCTGGTATCATCAAAGATGAGCTTGTGGGGCCTTTTCGGGTTGAGGATGGAGTCAAGCTCAACTCCCAGTCCTACTGCCAGTTTCTGGAAGACACCTTCTTCAAGCAGTGGTACAGGAAGAAGTCTGCATCCTTCAAGAAAAACATGATTTTCATGCAGGACAATGCTCCATCACACGCGTCCAAGTACTCCACAGCGTGGCTGGCAAGAAAGGGTATAAAAGAAGAAAATCTAATGACATGGCCTCATTGTTCACCTGATCTGAACCCCATTGAGAACCTGTGGTCCATCATCAAATGTGAGATTTACAAGGAGGGAAAACAGTACACCTCTCTGAACAGTGTCTGGGAGGCTGTGGTTGCTGCTGCACGCAATGTTGATGGTGAACAGATCAAAACACTGACAGAATCCATGGATGGCAGGCTTTTGAGTGTCCTTGCAAAGAAAGGTGGCTATATTGGTCACTGATTTGTTTATGTTATGTTTTTGAATGTCAGAAATGTATATTTGTGAATGTTGAGATGTTATATTGGTTTCACTGGTAAAAATAAATAATTGAAATGGGTATATATTTGTTTTTTTGTTAAGTTGCCTAATAATTATGCACAGTAATAGTCACCCGCACACACAGATATCCCCCTAAAATAGCTATAACTAAAAACAAACTATAAACTACTTCCAAAAATATTCAGCTTTGATATTAATGAGTTTTTTGGGTTCATTGAGAACATGGTTGTTGTTCAATAATAAAATTAATCCTCAAAAATACAACTTGCCTAATAATTCTGCACTCCCTGTACATGTTAAGTTCCTTTAACTTTTCCTTGTAAGCTTTATCTTGTAAAACAAACAGAAAGCTGTATTTTGAGTAAAGTCTCTGTCAAAGACTGCAAGATTTAGCTATGCAATACTAGAAACATGCAGAGTATTGTTATATAGTCAGCATCTGGCCACCTAAAAGTTACGATTTATTATACTATATGTTTGTTTACATCTCGTGAGATGGGAGGAGCTGTTACTACATTGTAGGACAGCTCCTCCTGCCCAGACTCCGCCCTCACCCCTTTGGGCAGTAAAGCAATGGATTAGTTCCCATCCCTAATGCGAGGGCTTTGCCTCAGGATGGCACGTCCCTGCCCGCCTTTGACCTACCCCTACCGTGAGTGATGATGAGAAATGGGGAGGAGCTATCGCCCTATGACAGAAGTGTCGGCATGGGTGACGTTGCGAAAGGTAGAGGAGCTATTCCCCCCCACGGTAGACGTGCCGGCTCTCCACCTCCCGTCATGCCTACCCACACACCTGTAAATGGTCATCTAGGTGATTCAATGACGATGCTGATTGGGCAAGGATGGCTTTATATATTCACCACAGAAACCGAGGTACTGACGAAGGTGCAATTACACGCACCGAAACGCGCGTCGGGTTCTTTTGTTTCTTTGTTTTTTTGTTCGCTATGGGAGCACGAGGTGTTTAACACCCACATTTATTTTTATTTGCAGCTTGGAATTTTCCTTTTAGACTTGAAGGCTTGAATGGGGTTATCTGGGATCTCTCAGTCTTAATATTTAGGAACAGCATAGAACACCCTTGAAGGTGTCTATGTAGGAGCTACAGGGTCTACCACTATCTTATCCCTTATCTATTGATAACATAGGGATAGCATAGAACACCCTTGAAGGTGTCTGTTTTTTTGGGAGCTACAGGTTTTAACAGTGCAGCATCCCTTCCTTGTCCACTGATCTTTAGCTTATTTGCTTTATCCAACGTGACTTGTTGATTGCTGAGGACTTGAGTAATTGTCACTAGGGGCTCTTTAAAGACTTCTGTTCATATTTAGGTATTGTTAGATTCTAGATACAGACTCCTAGTCTATAAGGATTGCTGTTCCTGCCTTTGCTAATAGTTAGCTAGTGTGCATTACTTACAGACCTCCCTACTGGTTAGCTGATTACGGTAGTTTACCTTGGGATGAGCCCAGGTAGCATTTAATTAACTACTTTCTGAATTTTCTTTCTATTTGGCTTTCCCTTCAGTGAGTTTAGCGCTTACCAACCTGGACATATATAGTAGTTAAAAGGTTTGTGCTGCATTACTGAGACCTCCAGATGACTTATATACCCCTTGCCATAAAGTAATCGTCCCATGTATAGTGCCTTCTATTTATATATACCAATAAAGCATTTATTATTTTCCTTTGTTGGCACTTCTTAGGGTTACATGTAACCGACGATTTGGGCTATACTCTGAGCTTATTTCCTGATGAGTCACTATTTGCATCTTACTTACTTTCCCTGACCTTGTGTATAAAACCAGGTTTAGAGTCCCATATATAGTAGAGACTCTATTATTTATTTATTGTTTTTTTCCTAAGTTTTATATTGTAATCCATAAACCAGTTTAGTAGCCTTTCTCTGAACTCTCTCCAAAGTATCAATATCTTTCTGACGATACGGTCTCCAGCACTGCGTACAATACTCCAAGTGAGGTCTCACCAGTGCTCTGTACAATGGCATGAGCACTTCCCTCTTTCTACTGCTAATACCTCTCCCCATACAATCAAACATTCTGCTAGCATTTCCTGCTGCTCTATTACATTGTCTGCCTACCTTTAAGTCATCTGAAATAATTACCCCTAAATCCCTTTCCTCAGATGTTGAGGTTAGAAATCAAATATTCTGTACTTTGCCCTTGGGTTTTTACGCCCAAGATGCATTATATTGCACTTATCCACATTAAATGTCAACTGCCACAAATCTGACCATTTTTCTAATCTCTGCCTGAACCATACCTGCAGTAGGAGCAGGGCTGTGCATGATCAGTTACCATTATTCAGTCTTAAACTGCTTGAAAATTATTTAATATTGAATGGTCAGAAGACTTACAGCACTATAACTATTTTTTTTTTTTTATAAATTCTTTATTTTGGAAGATTTTTCGTTTTATGGGGTGGGGGTACAGAAAAGAAAATGGGGGGTTCAAGGTTTAAAATACACATTGCACATAACAAACGAGTATTTTTAACAGTATGCGAACAAAGCAAACCAATATATCATTTCGGTGTACATTTTTGCCAACTTTGTGGATTTTGATAGGGTTTCAAGGGTACAGAATGGAAGCGGGGGGGTAAGAGGTTGGTTAAGGAGAAGTATATGCTATACAGTGTGTTTACATATAGGCATTTCGTTGATTTATACATGTGGACAGTAGCTCTGCTTTGTTCGTTGTCGGCAATTTTGTCCCAGTGAGTATTCAAGTTTCTTGTAGTGTGACTTGTTCTAGTGGTCTGGGTAGCGTGTTTGAGACTGAGGGGTTCAGTTTATGTTATGGTTTCCTGGGGGTTTTATTGTGCCCCTCGTGTTTGCTTATAGAGGTGGTCGGGTCGGTTCGTTGGGGTTCGGGCTCCCCTCGTGTGAGGGGGGGGTCGGGGTGGGTGATTATTCGTGTCGTTCTGGTCTGTGTCAGATGTTCTTCATGCTTTGAGTAGTTCGTTGGCTGTCGTAGGACGTCGGTCTGAGTGCAGGTCGGGTGACTTTTTGGTGTTGTGTGTAGTGTGGTGTGGAGTGCGAATCTCTAGTGTGTCGGTGTTCAGTTGAGCATTGGTAGGTGTTCGTGTGTGCCCTAGGTGTCCAATGTGGAGCTGTCTCCTAGTTATGTGGGACCTTTATCCTTGGGTTGGCATTTGGTTTCGGTCCGCGTAGCGGCTTGGACTGTGAGGGAGTGTGGGGGGGGTATGGGGGGGTGTGTGGATGGTCTTCAGGTTCAGGGGGGGGGATGGGAGGGCTAGGGTTATGGTCTTAGGGTGTGTGTGGTTATTGGGTTTGTGAGGTGTTGTGTTATGTTAGTGTTGGTTGTTGGCTAGGTCGTTAATGGGAATGCATAGAACCATGGGTCCCAAATTTTTTTGAAATTTTTAGTTGTGTCGTGGATCAGTGCGGACAATTCGTCCATTTTAATTGTGTCTTTTATTTTTCTCTTCACTGTGTCCAGTGTGGGTGTGTCTGGGCTACCCCATTTTTCGGCGATGGCTCTTCTGGTGGCGAGCGCGATTTTGGCTATCAGTTTGTTGTGGGACCTTGGTGTGTTGGCCATGGGTTTGGATAGGAGCCATATCCATGGGTCATGTGGGATGTCTGTGTGGAGGATCTGTGAGACCATTATTTCTATTTGGTTCCATACTTGTGTGGTATGGACACAATCCCACCACATGTGTATGTAAGTGCCTCTGTGTCCGCAGCCTTTCCAGCATAGGTCAGTGTTTGACCTGCCCATCTGTTTAAGTTTTAAAGGGGTGACGTACCATCTCAATAACGTCTTGTACGCTTGTTCCTTGTGGTTTACACATATGGATATGGAGGCTGTGGCTTCCCATATGTTTGCCCAGTCTGATGGGTCCTCGGCCTGCCCTATATCCCTCTCCCAAGCCGACACGTATGTGAGTGCGCCATCCTTAACGTTTTGGATTATGTGGGTGTATAGCTGGGAGATTTGTCCTTTGTGCGTTGGGTTTTGTAGGCAGTGTTTCTCAAAGGGCGTGAGTGGTTTTGTGCCGGCCTGTGTAATTGTTGGTGTTTCTAGGAAGCTTCTGAGTTGTAGGTGGCGGAACATGTCGAAGGTGCGGAATGGTATGGTTTGTGGAAGTTCTGCGAATGGTATCGGTTTTCGGTTTCTGTAGAAGTGGTGTAGTCGTGTGAGGTCGTTTTCTTCGAAGCGGGCGAAGTCTTTCGGTGTCATGCCGGGTGGGAAGTGTGTGTTGCGAAGTATCGGCGTCAGTGGTGAGGGTTGTGAAGTCAAGCCGCTTTTTGGGGTTACTTTGTCCCATATTTTGATAGTGTTGAGGATTGCAGGTGATGTTTGGGGTAGGTGGGGCCTGGCTGTTCTGGGGAGCCAAATATACAGTGAGGGGAAGTCTCTACCAAAGATATCGTGCTCTAAGTCTACCCATAGCTTGGTACCGCTGGGGACGTGCCAGTGTTGTGCTTGTGTTAGCTGGGCTGCCTGATAATAATGGATGAGATGTGGGAGGCCTAGACCCCCTGCTTTGTTGGGGACGTATAGGGTCTGTCTTTTAATCCTGGTACGTCTGTTGGCCCAGATGAATTTATCGATGGTGGTTTGTAGTTGTTTAAAATCTGCGTGATTGATCGGGATTGGTAGAGTTTGGAATAAGTATAAAAGTCTTGGTAGGACGTTCATCTTAATCGATGTTAGCCTGCCCAGCCATGATATCGGCATGTTTTGCCATTTGTCTATGTCTTGTTTGATTTTTTGGATCGTGGGGGTGTAGTTTAGTTCATAGCAGCGGGAGAGGTCCGTTGGTATAGCTATACCTAGGTATTTGATGTATGTGGGTGTGAAGTCAAAGGGGTAAGTCAGGCGTATGGCTGTTTTAGTGGGGGTGTCTATATGGATGGCCAGGACCTCGGTCTTGTCGATGTTTAGTTTGTATCCAGATACTTTAGCGTAGGTCTCTAGGGCTTGAAGAAGTGGTGGGAGGGACGTTGTTGGTTCTGTTATTGTAATGAGTAGGTCATCTGCATATGCAGCTGTTTTATATTCCTCCTCGCGGATTTTCAGTCCTTGTATGCTTTCGTCTGATCTGAGTGATTGTAGGAGTGGTTCTAGGGAGAGCGCGAAGAGGAGTGGGGATAGGGGGCATCCCTGACGTGTGCCGTTATATATTGTGAAGGAAGGGGGGTGTGTCAATGGTAGTAGGAGATGGGCTTGCGGGGTGGCGTATAATACTTGTAGAGCGGTTATGAATGTTTGTGGGAATCCGAATTTGAGTAGGGTAGCGAATAGGAAGGGCCATAACAGTCTGTCAAAGGCTTTTTCTGCGTCAAGTGATAGAAAGAGGGTCGGTATGTGTCTAGTCTGTGCGGTCCATATGAGGTCGTACGTCCATCTCGTATTGTCGCTGGCCTGTCGTGCCGGTATGAAGCCTACTTGGTCTGGATGTATTAGTTTGGGTATGAGGGGGTTCAGTCGGTCGGCGAGGATTTTGGTAAACAGTTTTATGTCAACGTTGAGGAGGGAGATCGGTCGGTAGTGTCCTGGTTCTAAGTGAGATTTGTTGGGTTTTGGGAGGAGGCAGATGTTGGCTTGTAGCATGTCTTTTGGTAGGGGGTCGCCGTTTAATATAGCATTGTACAGGTTGCATAGGTGTGGGATCAGGGTGGGGGCGTACGTTTTGTAGTAGAGCCCGGTGAATCCGTCCGGGCCCGGGCTCTTGTTGGGTTTCAGGGCTTTTATGGCTCTTGCAATTTCAACTGTTAATATGGGGTTGGCCAGCGATTGTGCTGTTTCTCCATTAAGGGTGGGTAATGTTACGTGGTTGAGGTAGCGTTCTGTGAGTGTTTCGATAGGTGTTGGGTTGTGGCGTGCTGCTGGTGAGTGGTCGTATAGAGCCTCGTAGTATTTTTGGAAGACGCTGGCGATCTCGTTTGGGGCCTCTGTGACTGACCCGTCCGGGGTGCGTATCTTGTGTATCTGTTTGTTTTCGGTTCTCTGTTTGAGTTTTCGTGCGAGTAGGGTGTCGGCTTTGTTGGCTTTGTCGTAAAAGAGTTGCTTTGACCATAGCAGGGCTTTTGTGGAGTCTTTTGCCATATGTGTTTTGATGTCTGTTTGGCATTTTTTAATTTGTTCGGTTAGCTCCTGCGTTGGGTCGATTTTGTGTTTTGCTTCGAGGGTTCTGAGGGTTTTGAGTGCGCTTTCTAGATGTGCAATCTGTTGTTTTTTGTGGATAGTCGCCTGGTTTATTAGGACTCCCCTGATTACTGCCTTGTGGGCTGCCCAAAGTGTCCCTTCCGAGGTGTCCGCGTCTGTGTTTAATTGAAAATATTCTGCGAGGGCTCTGTCTACTTCTTGTCTGATTCGTGGGTTGTGTAGCAGGTGGGGATTTAGTCTCCAAGACCATGGTCTGACTGTGCATGGCAGGCTGATTGTGAGCGTTATTTCTGCGTGGTCAGACCATGTAATGGGGCCTATGGATGTGGTGTGGACTTGCGGTGCTAGTGCTGGGGAGATGAGGAAGAGATCGATACGGGAGTATGAGTGGTGTGGGTGTGAAAAGAAGGTGTAGTCCAGGGATGTTGGGTGTTGCGATCTCCAGGCGTCTAGTAGGTGGGTGCGTGAGATGAAAGAAGAGAGCAGTTTGTCGGCTTTGGCCGTTGGTTGTTTGTGTTGGGTGTGCGTGCGCGTGCGGTGTCTGTCTACTGAGGGTGATGGGGTGGCGTTGAAGTCCCCTCCAAGTATGGAGTGGTGGGAAGGAAAAAGGGCTAAGTGCGCTTGTAACGTTTGCCAGAATGTGCTAGAGGGTACGTTTGGGGCATATACGGAGGTGAAGGCGTACGAGTGTGTGCCTATTTTGCCTGTGACTGTGAGGTATCGGCCTTGTGGGTCTGCTATTGTGCGTTGGATGGCGAGTGGGCATGATTTTCGTATGACGATAGCTACTCCGTTATGT
Source organism: Pelobates fuscus (assembly GCF_036172605.1). NCBI lineage: Eukaryota > Metazoa > Chordata > Amphibia > Anura > Pelobatidae > Pelobates > Pelobates fuscus. Next base: position 108,218,775 of record NC_086325.1, on the reverse strand, counting down.
TTGTCGTGAGGGGAGCTGGCGAAATGATTGATTCGGTAATGTCGGCTTAGGAGAGGGAACTGTTTGGCTTCGGTGTAGTGCGTCTCCTGGAGGAGGAGGACGTCCGCCTTAGATCTGTTTGCCCATCTCATAAGTTGGTGTCGTTTGGCCGGGTTGTTTAGCCCTTTGCAATTTATAGATAGGCAGGTCAGTGTGGCTGGCATGCTGGGAGTTGCTGCGTTGTGTTTGTTGTGTGTTTTGTCTGGTTTCAGTTGTTTGTGTTATGGGTGCGTGCGTGGTCCTTGGTAAACTGGGGGGGGGCGAGAGTTCGGGGGGGGGGAATTGGTGAGGGGTGGCGGTTTGGGGGGGGGGGGGGGTGGGTGTCGGGTGTCCCGGGTGGGACTGAGACTAGGGGGTTTGTTGGATCCTGGTCTTACTATCGGGTTGCCAGGCGTCGTGTGGGCGGTTGGGTTTGCGCGGGTGGGTAATTGTTGGTTGTGTGCTATGGAGGGTTCGGGTGTGCTTGTAGTGACTCAGTGGTCGGGTGGTTCTGGTGGTGTACGGTTGGTTGGGGTTTTGAGGTAGGAGGTGGGTCGGTGCTTCGCCTCTCCCTCTCTGTCCCCGGGTTTTTTGTGTTGGCTCCGGTGGTGCATCTCGAGTAAGGTGGTTTAAGTGGGGGTGTCTAGTGTTCCAGTGTTTTGTCTTGTTTTGCGTGAGCGTGGGTATGTTGGGGGTTCAGCTGTTCGGTGTGTGTGTTATTGAATTGTGGGTGGCTGATGTTCGTCTAGTGGGTAGTGAGGCTGTGAGGGTGTTTTTCGTGTTTATGGTGTGTGCTGTTCTGTCCCCAGTTGGGTGTAAGTGTGGTTCCTTGGTTGCGTGTGCTTATCGCGGTGTCTTGGGGAGGTGATGTAGGGGTTGATGTGTGTTTGGTGATATGGTGGTTGTAGTGCATGGATCTGAATGCTTGCGGGTTCCAGTGGGTGCAAGGTATGTAATTGTTTGCTTATCATTGAGTGGGCAGTCTAGGTTGCTCAGGTAAGGCTTGCGGTCTCATCTCAACGGTTCGGGAGTTTGGTGTGGTTTTGCTGAGGGACAGGGGTGCGTGTGGGGGCGGGGTGTACAGTCTTGGTTGCATGTCTCTAATTGTCTGTTAGTCAGGATGTATTGTCCCTATGGGGTTGGTGGGATGCTTGTTGATTTCAGGGGGTTAGATGTGTAAGCATAGGCGGAGCGGTGTCATGTTGTCTGAGGGGTAATAGGTGGTGTGTCATCCGGTGGGGTGCTGTATATAGCTAACTGGTATTGCCCCCATGTGCAGAGTAACTCAAAACAGTTCTATATATATGGTACATAATATAAACAGTAGATTATGCTGTACTTTTGCGAACATAAATATATACATAAGAATTGCTTCAGGGTGAGACAAATTTTACAAAACAGACATAACGTTTTTTGGAGTAGCCTCCGCGTGTGGGAACCTGCGATTCCCCTTAGGTGCTCTGTGATCGTGTCAGATCGGTTCGATCCGGTTAGGAGGCCTTGCAAATTCTGTGGGCCTCTATCGTATGTACTATCCCCCCCCCATCCCCCCCCCCCCCCCAAAACCCGCTTATTGCTAGAGGGAGATAAAGAGGGAGAAGGGTGGCAGGGGCTGAGGGAGAGGAGCTGGCCATTGACTCCGGTTTGTGGTCTTGGTGTGCCTCGATTCTTAGTGTACCGGGTTGGGTTGCGTATGGGTCGGTCTGCTAGAGTTGGTCTTTAGGGGACCGGGGGGGCCCTCAGCCCTCTGCTTTAAGTGCTGGGAGTGGGGAGGAGAGACCGTCCGGTGGCACCGGTGTGTGGCCTTAATGTGCTTCGTTATTCGAGGTGCTGGGTCGGGTTGCGCAGGGGTTGGGTTGCTGAAATTGGGCTTAAGGAGACCGGGGAAGTCTTTTACTTAGCCTCGCGGCCTGTTATGACCCGGGGCGAGTGGTTAGTGCGGTTGGGAGGCCTCCTCTCTTCCCGGTCAGGGTTTGGGGTTTGTGGGATTTATACTTTGCCCCCTGCGCTTGTGAGTTTTACTGTACGTTTGGGTCTGGCAGGTCTGGGCCTTGTGGGGAGCGGGTATAGAGCCCTAAGGTGCCAAGGTCTGGCGGTTAACTACAACATTTGTGATAAACCATAATAACAATCAAAAACATGAACTGGGGTGTAACCTGTCGTAGAATATACTACCAGAGGTACAGTGTCCTTGGACCGTGTTCGCGGAGTGGGTCTGTCCGCCTTGATTGGGTCTGCCAGGGTAGTACTGGCGGCTGCTTGTGGAGTCGTTCAAGTGTCCGTTTGGGTAGAGTCCTGTGAGGCCGGTGTCGGATTGCGCCTTGCTTGCATGCGGTTCGTGGTAGTGCGGGGTCTGTCTTTACGGCTGTTATCTCCAGGGGTAGGGCGGATGGGGTCCGTTGGGGGATATCGCAGGGGGATTCCCAGATGTGCTGCGAAGTCTTGCATGTCCGTGACCTGATGGAGGGTGAAGGTTTGTTCTCCTTTCTTTACGGTCAGTCTAAAGGGGTGCCCCCACATGTAGCGCCATCCAGTTTCTAGTAGTGCGGTGGTGAGGGGTTTCAGTTCTCGGCGTTTCCGCAATGTGGATGGTGCCAAGTCTTGATAAAAGTGTAGCTGTTGACCTTGGTATAGAGGTGGGTGACTTCTGGCCGCATTCATGAGTTTTTCTTTTATCGGGAAGTGTAGGAGCTTCACGATTATATCTCTGGGGATGTTTGTGTTGAACATCGGTGGCCTTAGCGCCCGGTGTGCCCGCTCAATGTAGATGTCCTGCTCTGGGGTGTCCGGTAATAGGGAGTGAAATACTGCAGTAACGGTCGGCAGTATTGCGTCTGGTAAGACTGTTTCTGGTAGGCCCCGTATGCGGATATTTTGCCTGCGGGATCTGTTGTTTAAATCTTCCAGGCCATCTTCCAGAAAGTGTACCCTGTCCGTCAGGTTTTCAATTGTTTTGCCTTGGGAGGCTGTTTGCGTCTGGGTCTCTTTTATGAGGCGTTCCGTGGCGCCCGTGCGGGAGGCCAGAGCCTCCATGTCTTCTTTGAGGCCTGATATTTGCTTTTCAAGCGCCGCGGTAGTGTAGGCCTTGATGTCGGCCGATGTTTCTCGGAGCATTTTCCGGAGATCATCTTTGGTGAGTGGAGATGTGTCTGAGGTTTCTCGGCCGCTCTCGTCGGAGTCTGAGCCCGTGTCAGCCTGGCTCTGGGCCCAAGATGGCGGTTTGTCTTCTTTGGCGCGGAACATTGTGGCCACTGACGGCGTGGATTCTTTTCTTTTTTTAGTTCCCCCCATCTGGTAGTGTAGTGGTGGGGTTGCTGTGTGACTTCAGTCGGTTTTGGGGGTGAGATGCACCTTTGTGGAGGCTGATGGATGCTGATTGTATGCCCGGGGTAGGAGAGCTAGGGGAGCACACGTCTTACTCCATTGAAGGTTAGGCTCCGCCTCCGCACTATAACTAATTTAATGAGGTTATATCCCTTTAAGAAACATATAATATATAAATATAGATTTCTATACTTCTCCTATTTTTCCCTCTTTATATTTATATTTTGCTGTACATTGATTGCCAAATTTTTGCATCATCTTGGTTCATCCAAATAACTTTTCCCAAAATGATTGTGTGACAAACGCCGCTTTCCACAGACGTTTGCCACGGACTCCTGGAGGAGTGTGGAGGCTGGCCTCCTGCCCACCGACTATGGGCCAGGTCAGCAACTGTAAAGACCCATGTTTTATTCCCCCTGGTTCGGCACTTTCGTTTCGTACGCATTGAACTGAACGCTAGCTCCCTGGCAGCCGTTCGCATGGACCAAAACCGCGAATAGACTTCAGGGGGACTAAGCTGCAAATGCCCTGGAAGTATTTTCAGCATTAAGGCTTTGCGATTTCCGGTCGGTCCCCAGCGGTACTTAGCCGCGATTCTATGTAATTTTTTTCGGCATGGGGACCGTGAGGTTACCGGTCAACTTGGTCCTGCGTTTTGGACCACTTTGAAACTGGCCAGGAGAGCGCTTTTTGGAGGGTGCCTGACACTATGGGGAACAAACGCTGCTTGCGATCCACGAGGAACACCCTGTAGATCATTGGCTGGAGCTCCAAAAAGTTGACTGGCAAAAGCACGAAATGCTCTGGAACTGTTTTGGGCATAGGACAACGTGTGCGGCCGGTCAGACCTTTAACACGGTGGCGATTCCCCTGTACTGCATGGATCTGAGTGCAATTTGCACAACTTGGGTGCTCAGATAAGGGGTGTTTGAGGATGTATAATTTGTGTGGTTATTATGTATTTTTATTATGTTTTTGGGTGTTTTATTATTTTGTGTGTATTTTTTTTGTAACAGAGATAATCGAATCTAAGGTCCTTTAGACTCAATTATCTCTCAGCTACAGGAATTAAGGGGAGGAGTTTACATATGAAGCTGAAGGGAGACTGTGTATTGTGGGCGTTTTCTACATAATTTAATAATTGCTGTGTTTTGTGTATCAAAGGAGGCCACTTGGCCTGGATTAAAGTATTCCAGCTTGTACTCCAAGAACTATGTGTTGTCTGGTTATTGGGAGGGGAAAGGGCTAATCACTGTTCCAACTTGTTCCAGTGTGGGGTATTTAATGAGGAAAGTCCTTGTAAGAACTAGAGCTCCCAGGACTGAGTGTCGTCCAGTGCCTGGGGGTGGATAGAGTGAGTTCCCCATTCGGCTCCAGGAGGGAGCGGTTCCAGGACCCCAGGCAAACCACGGCAACTGGGGGCAGAAGTGCTGCGTTTAGTTTTTTTCCCTGTTCCAGCTAGGAAGCGGTCCTTGGTGGAGGTACCCATCCAGGGTTCAGGGAGCTCCGTTACAGACTGCATGAACAAAATTCATCCAAAGTGGAATGCCACATGGCTATATCCCGATTTACCCAACACAAAATACATTTTGCAAACACAATTTTGTGCACAAGTCTTCGATATATACATTTATAAATGCAAAACAAGTTTGTATTACTCACAGGTCTATTAGTCGTGAATTGATTCAATAAATCACATTATAAAGTGATCTTTACAGACAATCTTTTATATATATATATATATATATATATGAAGAATAAACTGAAAGCTAACTATCAGAGAAATTATATATATTAGATGGCATGTTTTTTGTGTGCATTGGTCGTAATATAGATCGGCATTTCAAAGCCTTTCTTTTATGCTGTTATGTACAGAGAACATAACATGACCAATCCTGCCAACAGTCTGATAATTAGATAATAACAGGTGCTGAACATAAATTTATTATAAGTTGGGTTTGTCTCTTGCTCATAAAAGTTGCATCTTCAAAGGAATGTGGTTATTGTAAGTAATGGAGAAGAGAAATCTTAACAGACATTTGGCAGAACCCTGTATTATTTCATTCACCCGCCCTACATGTCAGGAAGAGCTTCCAGTAAAATACTCTAACCTTAACAAATCTGTTCTTCTATATATACACAATATTAATACTCTATTTACATAGCACCTTTCCTCAAGTTTAGCCGAATGAATGTTTTTTCTTACATTTATCTTCCAATATCTTTATAACTTTATAAATTCCTTCTCTTGTTTATTATATAATTATTATTATTATTATTATTAATAATAATAATAATAATAATAAAGTGTAGCTATTGCTCTTATTAATCCCTCCTTGCAACAACTCCTATTGCCCTAATGCCCTAATGTAACCTTCAACGCAACTAATATTGCACCATAAATTGAGAAGCACAGATCAGGGGTGGCTTTGTGAAAGCCTGCAGCAGAGGTGCGCAGTTACACATTGACAAACTGACATAGGTGCTAGGAAGTACTTGGTAGTAAGGCAGTGACTTTCAGCACAGCGGCTGTCCAGGCACGTTGCCGACAAAAAACGAAGACAATCCTGAGCTCATGTCAGATAGCAACAATTTAAAATTATAAGCAGACCAAAAAACCTGTACACCATAATGTCAATAAAAGAATTCAAGAGTAGACGGGACTGGGATCAACATATAAGTGGTGCAACACTGTTTGGCTGTTCATATAGGAACTTAAGGCAGGGGAAAAATGTATATTTAGAGTGCTGATATGTCATAGGTGTGCCATAACTACACTAGGAAAACACTTGAGAAGCATGGCTTTTCTTCTTCTTCAATGGTCATACCTAAAGAGCTATAGTTTTAGTAGTACTGAGCTCCTCTTTGCTTCCTCACATTGTTAAGCATTGTGTCTGCCGTGAACTAGACTCTAGTTACCCTATAGAAAATGCTAAATATATGCGGTTCAGATTGTCCATGGGAAGGTAAAGACTTCAGGAGAAGGTTTATCCAAGTACGAATAATTAAAAAAAAAAGAAAACAGATATTAAAAAAACTAATGCTAAAAAATCCTTGACATGTCAATATGTAGCAGTCTTATTAATGGTAATAATCCCTGACCTATCAATATACAACAGACTAACAGAAGCAGAGATAGAATGTGAATGGAAGTTGTTAGGTATATGCATCTTTTATCATTTAACCTTATAGCATGTATTCTTTAAATGAAGGTATAAATGCAGCCAGTGCTGCAGGGTTGATTTACATTCTGCAGAAAAATAAATATTCTACCAGGATTCCAATTGGTCACTGTAGGTCAGCAAATCAGCAATAGAACTAAAATTGTCATGCATCCTCTTACTCTGTAAAGTAAGTTTTGTAAGACAAACTTTAAGGCTGCATCCAAGCAGAGGGAGTAGCTATGTTGAATGTTTTTGTTATGTGGACTTTATGCCCACATACAGATATAATCTTTATGTTCTGGTGGAGCTCTTAGAAATCTATACCCAATATATGCAATTAGGTTCCTTTACAAGAATACGTTTTGTCACACCTACTGTATTGCACTTTAAGAGTCTTACTATGCATCCCAATGTTTCAAGTAAATGGTTTAATATTTTTTAAATATAATTAACTTAATTGCAAAGGGATTGGTTGACAAGGGAATTGCAACATTAAGGCCAGCATAACTGAATTGAAAACATATTAAGCACTGCTGCTATGGCCTGTATTGCACAGATTCCTTATAATTCACAATAAATAAATTTTAATTGGTTTTGTTAAATTAATTGCAAACAGTGAATTGTGGTAAATTGAAAATTGAATTGCAAAATTCAGGCTGAAATAACTTGGCTGTTTTGGCCTAAATTTCAGTTTTTTAATTCACTTAAATATCCTGTCTACTGAACAAGAATAGTTAATGAATCATTTTTTTTATTATTTAACTGAATATCCCAGAATTATGTAAAAATAAATTAGTATGTGTGTTATTTTTAACATTTTAATTGAAACACAAAAGACAAGTAACCAAATTCAAAAGTGTTACTAAAATATCTTGTAAAGCTTGTAAAGAACACATGAACGCCATTTCACACTAAGAGGTACTTTACAATCTATTGTTTACTATTCATTTATATTAACGGCTGTGAAAGAGCACAAAGATGAAGTGACAACAAAGTGATCATCATTCCCTCCTTTTTTTTTTTTTTAAGTTTTTATTGAGTTTTATTATGCAAGTATATGGGATTCAGAAAGGAAGAGGGGCAAGGGAAAACATAAAGCTAATGTTACACTGTCGACAACAATGACTGCAGTATGACATATATTTATATTATCGTCATTTGTTTGGCAGTATATCAAGAAACTGAACATGTAACATAGCTCGATGAAATTGAATCTGTTAGTCAACATATGGTGTCTTACAGTGCTTATAAGCCAGCATACAGAATGTGACAAACAATGGCTGTATATTGGATCTTGTCCTTTTCTCTTGGAGAGGTACTTAGGTTGCAACATTTTAGGATCCCTGAAATGCATATGTGTCATTACCATAATTTCCCAAGAGCATTAAAATCATTAGGTATTGAGAGGAAAATAGTGTCTGATTCAATACTTCAATTTGGGTATTTGGTCACATACCTATTCAGTATTTAGTCCTATAAAACATAGACATACACCATGTAGACATACAGCACATGAACACATTTACTATATATGTATGCAAACATTCTGGCTCCAGGGTTAACTCCCCACACTCCTCATGCCCATTATCACACCCATATTTCTCATATAGCATATGTGATCTATTTTGTTAAGACTCTCAAGTATTGTGTCTAGCACGTGTGGAGTTGGAGGGTGGTTGTGTGATGAGGGTTAGCATATCTTTGCCTTGCTTCTGGTTGAGGCAATTGGGCATTGACAGAATTTTATCGCATACCTTTACGGGTCTATCCTGTATCTCAGTCTGTTTCGTTGTGTGTAGAGGATATGTTTGGTTTGTACTAGTTATTGGTCTGTATGAAGACTGCTCATCTAGTCTCCATGTAAATAGGCCCCAAATGTCCTGCAGAAAACTATTGAGACATGCAACATATGAATTTGTGTAAGGAACTATTTATACAGTGGGTAAGAACTATATACATTGTGGGTAGCTCTTGTAGGCGGCTCTGCCTCCCAACAGGGAATGTTAAATTTGCAGATCTATTTCAAAACCAGCAAGCCGTTTACCTAATATGTGGGAACTGTAGGGAATTCAAAGTGAATTCAAACAGGGTTATTCACTAAAGTCTGAATGGATCTGTATTGAATACAGACAAACCTTCCTGCTGCATACAAGGCCAATCAGACTGCAAAATCCAAACATTAATATTAAATTATTTATAAAGCACCAACAAATTCCGTAGTGCTGAACAATGGTTGGAAGGGAGAGAAGCTTCTGCCCAACCCCCTGTGGGTGGTGAGGGGGACCTCGGAGCCCGGGCCCCCGCCCTCCCCATGAGGGGGTTCTTCCAAACCTTTGGTACCCGAGGCGGGGTTAGGGATCGTCCCCAACCCACAATCAGCCTGGCCCACTGTCCGTGCTCACTGTGCCCCAGGCACCAACAAAATATGTTGCCTTCCCCAGCTGGGTTGGAGGGAAGAGGGCGCAGTCCATTTATGATCCTTCTGCAGGTTCACCTACGGAAACCTTGTGATTGCCAGACAGCTGAAGGCTGGACCACATGTTTCAAATCCAGGCTCAGAGGATTTATATCCAGGCCCAGATTTAATAAAAATCAGAAGTATCTGCACACTGGCAGTGCTAGCACAGAACCTCTTAAACCAGCTCTGGGTATAATTGCGTAAGTAAAGAGGGCAGACCCCACTATTGGCAACGTCTTTACTCTGGATTCAACACTATAGATGGAATAGAAAGGCAGGCAAAACCAAATAGCGTGATATAGTTTCAATTTTTATTATTCCGCCAAATAAAACGCTTTTAAAAGTGGTGAGCCCTTGTGCACAAAGACTCACAACCAGGGACGTATTAGCCACGAGGCAAACAAGGCATTTGCCTTGGGTGTCATTTTACAGGGGGTGGCAAAAAAAGCCGCCCCCAAATGCCCAGGGCAAATGTCTTGTTAGCCTTGCAGCTAACTTAAATTCCGGGTGGGCGGTTGGTCGGGCAGCACTGGCGAGGGAGCACTTTCCCCTGAGCTCTCTGCGCAGCGTCATATTCCGGCTCCCTGCATCACTCTGCGGCGTGCGAGGGACCTGAGCAGAGAACTCACTGTAACGGATCACCTGGCACCCCGACCGAGTACCCTCCGTTGATGGATGCTCCTAGCGCTCTCAGAGGACTCCAAGCACTGCAGACGACACCACAACCACCGCAGGCTCCACAACCGCCGTAGCTTAACTGGAGCCGCGCCGTCTTCCGTCCACCCTGGAATGAACCTTCAGCATTCAGGAACGTGTGGGGAAGATCTCTCCTCCTGGAGAGCGTATCTGGAACAAGCTCTTAAAAGAGCTAAGTGATGAAGAGCTCAGGGGAATATGCAGCGCATAGCAATCCCCAGCGTGATATAGCAGTTCCCTCCAATAACGAGACACGGCTACGTATTGAGGGTCAGAAGAGGTCTCAGCGGTGTTTGCCTAGTCAAGTGTCCGATTTTAGTTCCAGACACTCGACGGCAAAACACCGCTGTTCGGTAGTTTAAGATGGCCGCCGCCACGTGTTTGTTTCCCGAATGGCGGCCACCCAGAGGACAAAGAATACATTACACTGATTGCCAATTACCTGTTTGCAACATTGTTGCAAACTGTAATTGGAGGCACACTTATTCCTGGGTGGTCTGGTTGTTCGGTAGTTTCACTCAATATAATGAATGGAGTGATTCTACCGAACAATCAGAGGAATGCTGCATACATATCACCCAGGTTAAACTTAACACATGAATACATATACAATATTACAGGCAGCACACTAGAACATGCTTCACAGTCTTAAAGGGACAGTAGTCCCAAAAGTCCCAATGTGTCCATAGATGCTGTTAAAAGGGCCAGTAGCAGCAATATACAGTACAATATGCCCAAATATAAATCTTTAACTGTACCAATTTTCCAGGGGCCATAGTCAGCAGGTAGGAGGCCAGCAGCCAGGCCTCTCCAGTTCACAGTGGCGAAGCTGGTTTCGCCACATTTCTCCCCTTTGCCAATTAGACTAACAGGGTACCTGACTTTCTGCCGGTCAGTGCCCTGGTTAGTCCAGCAACCCACCCACAAAACAGAAATAACAGAGCAGCCCACCCACACTAACCGGTTACTACATCTGGGTGAGAAAGGATTTTGTCCAAGTTCTGGTGTTTCACCACTGCTGGGTGGGAGACGGGTAGGCTGCCTTGGTGGGTTGCTGAGGGGGCAGAGACCAGCGGTACTCTGTCCTGTTGCCAGCACTACCACGGGAGTAGTCTGGTGGGCGTCTGGTTGCTGGAGACTGGCTGTCTCCCCTTTAGGTGCACAGCTCGACTGCTGGAGGGGGAGACCGACTGTCTCCCCTTTGGATCCATCACACTGAGGCTGGGGAACAGGACCGACCGTCCCTATCCCTTGTGCTGTAAGTGCAGAGACTACGGTCCCATCTGCACAGTTGTGGGGCTTAACATCTCCCCTTGGTGGGTTAGGTTGCCGTGGGAGAGAGGGTGTAACAAGTTCCTCTCTCTGGATGGCAAACTGCCGCTGGGGAGAAAGGATGGCACCTTCTGCTCCCTGGGGTACACACTGCCGCTGGGGAGGAAGGACGACACCATCAGCTCCCTGGGGTACACACTGCCGCTGGGGAGGAAGGATTGCACCTTCTGCTCCCTGAGACACACCCTGCCGCTGGGGAGGGAGGACACGGCTCTCCTCTCCCTTTACTTCACACTGCCTTCCAGGCACATCACTTTGCTGCTGGGGGGCAGGAACAACAACCTCTGCCCCCTGTAACTCAGCCTGCCGCTGGGGAGGAAGGACGACACCTTCATCTCCCTGGGGTGTACGCTGCCACTGGGGAGGAAGGACGACACCTTCATCTCCCTGGGGTACACACTGCCGCTGGGGAGGGAGGACGCTGCTCTCCTCTCCCTTCACTTCACACTGCCCTCCCGGCACATCACTTTGCTGCTGGGGGGCAGGAACAACAACCTCTGCCCCCTGTAACTCAGCCTGCCGCTGGGGAGGAAGGACGACACCTTCATCTCCCTGGGGTTGCTCACAGGACCAGTCTAGGAACTCTGCTACCTCGGGTACTGCTGGTTGCTGTTGGGCGGGAGGACCGGTTGTCTCTTCCCAGGCCTCATTGATGAGTCGCAGGTAATCCCCCTCCAGGTTCCATTCCTTGGTGACCAAATATCGTAGGTCTGCCTCGAGGTCCACAGCGCCAAAGAGACCCAGCATGTTCTCCCGGATGCCGTACAGGTCCCAAAAACGATAGTCGGCATCTTCCCCAAAGTCCCCGTCACCACTATTATCCCAAAATAGACCGGGGCCAGTGTATTCTCCGCCTTCTGGGAACTCATACTCTGCCATCCTGGGGACACACTGAGCCGCGTACCACTGTAGCGCCTGGTACGCGTTGTCGAGCGTCAGTTCTGCGTATACTAGAATCTCGAGTCTAGTCACCCACTTTTCTGTGGTCTGTTTTCTCAGGAGGGGCATCCGCTCTGCCATTCTAGCCAGAATTCGCTGCCTTCTGCTGCGGCGCCGATCCCCTCGTGAATACTGTACTTCTTCTAGGGCTTCGTCCCACAATCTGGCTCTGGCCATATCTCTGTACCTCATCATGTCCTCCTCTGGGACTACTCCAGCCCACAGGCTTACGTAACTGGACATTACATCCCGAAGCCTCCTCTCCATTTTCTGAGTTCCTTTGTAGATAGGGTCGCTGTACGGATACTAGCGTTGCCCTCAATTTGTAATCCAGAAATGGTGTTGTCTGTAGCTGTCCCTCTGGTTGTAGGAACGATCCCGCCGCTTGCCACCAATGTAACGGATCACCTGGCACCCCGACCGAGTACCCTCCGTTGATGGATGCTCCTAGCGCTCTCAGAGGACTCCAAGCACTGCAGACGACACCACAACCACCGCAGGCTCCACAACCGCCGTAGCTTAACTGGAGCCGCGCCGTCTTCCGTCCACCCTGGAATGAACCTTCAGCATTCAGGAACGTGTGGGGAAGATCTCTCCTCCTGGAGAGCGTATCTGGAACAAGCTCTTAAAAGAGCTAAGTGATGAAGAGCTCAGGGGAATATGCAGCGCATAGCAATCCCCAGCGTGATATAGCAGTTCCCTCCAATAACGAGACACGGCTACGTATTGAGGGTCAGAAGAGGTCTCAGCGGTGTTTGCCTAGTCAAGTGTCCGATTTTAGTTCCAGACACTCGACGGCAAAACACCGCTGTTCGGTAGTTTAAGATGGCCGCCGCCACGTGTTTGTTTCCCGAATGGCGGCCACCCAGAGGACAAAGAATACATTACACTGATTGCCAATTACCTGTTTGCAACATTGTTGCAAACTGTAATTGGAGGCACACTTATTCCTGGGTGGTCTGGTTGTTCGGTAGTTTCACTCAATATAATGAATGGAGTGATTCTACCGAACAATCAGAGGAATGCTGCATACATATCACCCAGGTTAAACTTAACACATGAATACATATACAATATTACAGGCAGCACACTAGAACATGCTTCACAGTCTTAAAGGGACAGTAGTCCCAAAAGTCCCAATGTGTCCATAGATGCTGTTAAAAGGGCCAGTAGCAGCAATATACAGTACAATATGCCCAAATATAAATCTTTAACTGTACCAATTTTCCAGGGGCCATAGTCAGCAGGTAGGAGGCCAGCAGCCAGGCCTCTCCAGTTCACAGTGGCGAAGCTGGTTTCGCCACACTCACTAATCAGTGCTCCCTCGCCAGCGCCGCCCGCCCAGCAGCCACTGGACCTCAGGGAAAGGGAGAACCCCCCCAGCATTCCCAAAGGTAAGGAGCCTAGGGCAGCACAAAACCAGGATACACCACTGCTCACAACAGAGCTAAAAGGATAAGAGCTTAAATAGTTCCATGTTTCAGAGTGTACTAATTCCCTCATCACTGTGTACTGAAGTCTATCGCTTTCAGCTTTGCTCGAACCCCTTTTCTTGTGATGCAAGCAGTCCCGTGATGAGTTTCGCCCAAATTAATGTGGGCTTCCTCCTCCGACATCTTGCTTTGTCCTTTACCATTAAAAAGCTCTTGCCTTTTACTTTCCTTGTTTCCGTTTGATCTTCACTTCGTTTTGTAAAATCCCTATTTGACTGGAGGTCCGTGTATCAATTAAGCCTTCTTTACTTGAAAGCCACATTAAAACTTGATACTTCATAAACTTTGCAGAGTAAACAAATACATTGACAGGCAAGACTGTACAAAAGAAATTGATACATTTATAATATGAAGCAAATTTAGTGTTTGGACTCTCCACCTGGGGAGAGGGGAATATCACCTTATATCTTAATTGTTCCAAGCCCAAAATACTTCCAATAGATTTAACATAATTTCTAAATTATTTTTTATACACTTAGAAAAGGTCTTCCAAAATAATGCAATATCCAACTTCCCCAAGGATAGATAGCTACAGGACGCCTGGGAGGATGTGTTCAGCATTAGCTCCGTATGACATTACACTTTACTGAGCTTTCAAGCACAAATATCTCATCAATACATCAGTAAAAGCTGCCACATACCTGCCTCACCATGAGGACGCGTTCACAGAAGTGGCATAACACCACGGAACATGGTTCACATTATATTGGAGATACTACTACTACCGCACCTTGGATGGCAGAGAAGGCCACGGAGACTTCCTCCGATGAGCAACCTTCCCTGGATGCTCTCAATGAACTACCTTTAACAAGTGGCTTGCACCACACATCATCAGATGAAGATGACGATATGCCGGCTACTAAGCGGGACATTAAGTCCATACTGAAGGACATTAGAACCTTGTTCCCAGTGCAGGGCCAGTGCTTCCTATAGGTGACTTAGGCAGTCGCCTAGGGGGCCCCTTAGGAAGGGACACCACCAGGAGCGCCGGCCCCCTCATGCTGCAGCCGCCTGAACGCTCTATTGAACTTCAGGCATCTGCAGCACTGCCCAGGCCAGCACGTCCCAGGGGCGCAAGATATGAGGGATCAGCAGGAGGGAAGCGCACATCGCTCCCTCCTGTCAGTCCCTCAGTGTAGCGTGGTCGAGACTTGGTCCGGTCCGTGGTACAGGAGCATCCGTTTCCTGTACCTGGCCGGATTGACAGGAAGAGCTCACTGGGTAGTAGGGGGGGGGTGAGGAGAATGGGGGGAGAGACCACTGAGGGGGGTGGGGGAGAGACCACAATGGTAGGGGGAGGGAGGCGGGTGGGGGAGAGACCACAATGGTAGGGGGAGGGAGGTGGGGTCTGAGGAGATACCACTAAGGGAGTGAGGGGGGAGGTATGGAGAGACCACTGAGGGAGGGAGGGGAAAGCACTACAGGAAAGCTGGCAGAGAGATCACTAAAGGCCAGGGGAGATCACTAAGGGACATTGGGGCAGGGGAGAGCTCTAAGGGACAGGAGGGGAGAGCAGTAAGGGACAAGAGGGGAGAGAGGCTGTGGAAAGGGGGAAAGAGAAGCACAATGGGGCTGGTAGAACTCAGCCCCTATCGTACCCCACAAACTTTCTCTTTCACATTGCACACACAATGCTTCCCTATACACACACAGAAACATACCATACTTCCCTTACACACAGAGAAACATACAATACATCCATTACACAAAAAGACAATGCATCCCTTGCACACATACACAGAAACACACAATGCATCCCTTACACACACACACACAAACACACACTGCTTCTCTTACACACACACAGAAACACAATGCATCTCTTACACACACACTCAATGTACCCCTTAAAGACACAAACACTGCATCCCTTACATACAGAGAAACACACCTTGTATTCCTTACACATACAAACACAGATTCACACAATGCATCCCTTATTAAACACAACCAAAAACACACAATACATCCGTTACACTCAAACACACACACTGTTTTCTATCCCTTACACAAAATCAAACTGCATCACCTACACAAACTGGTATCCCTATACACTACATTCCATAAGCACACACTTTAGATCCTCTACACTAACACGTAACACATCCCCTACACACTCCACTCCCTGTGAGCGAACTCATGGGTGGAACATGTAGGTCACTCCGGCTCCGGCATCAGTAAGAGGCGCGCGAGGGAGCTGAACAGGAGGATCAGTGCTCCCTCGCCGCCTGCAGGACCGCCCGCCCAGCAGCCCCACTGGACCCCAGGGAAATCTGGAATCCCCTCAGCACTCCCAAAGGTAGGGAGGCTGGGGGATTACATTTTAAAAAAATGTGAGTGTGTTAGTGTGTGTGTGTTAGTTTTTGTGTGTCAGTGTGTTAGTTGTGTGTTAGTTTATGTGTGTCTGTTATTGAGTGTGTGTCTGCTAGTGAGTGTCAGTGAGTGTGTGTTAGTTGTGTGTGTCAGTGAGTATGTGTGTGTCAGTGAGTGTGTTACTGTGTGTGTCTGTTACTGAGTGTGTTAGTTTGTGTGTGTCTGTTAGTGTGTGTCTGTTAGTGAGTCTGTTTAGTGTCTGTTAGTGAGTGTGTGCTTGTCAGTGAGAGTGTATGTTTTGTAAGTGAGTGTGTATGTATGTCTGTCACTGTGCTGCACACAGTGTGTGTTTACATTAAAAAGCCTGCAGAGACAGGCTATAGACACCAGAACCACTACATTAAGCTGCAGTGGTTCTGGGGACTATAGTGTCCCTTTAATGTGAGGTAAATTAGAGATTAGTTCCAGAAATAATATACTAGATTGCCTACTCACAGCAGATAAGGATGATTAGGGGCTCTGGCTGCAGTCTGGCTCCACTGGTCTGGTGTAGAACAGGCTCTCTGGAGGCTGTTAGTAACTGTGGTCACAAAATTCAATGTTCTGGGGGAACATGAAGCAGCCCTATTTTTAGTACTCAAGGTCTGGACCCCCAGGGCCTGATGGTGAGTATGCCCATAAGGCCCACCCATAAGTCCACCTACATGTTCCACCCATGTGTTCTCTCACAGGGGTGTCTAGGGCATGTGTTACGTGTTAGTGTAGAGGATCTAAAGTGTGTGCTTATGGAATGTAGTGTATAGGGATACCAGTTTGCAGGGCCGCCACCAGAAATTTTGGGGCCCCTAACTCAGCTCAGGGTCTGGGCCCCCTGGGGCCCACCTCCAAATACCGCCCACAGGGTCCACCTCCAAATACCACCCACAGGAATACACACACAGACAAAACACACACACTGATAAAAAAGGACACATATTAGCAGACACACATACTGAAACAGACATACACACATACAGGCATACATACTGACACACACATACTGATACATATTAACAGACACACATACTGAAACAGACATACACACATACAGGCATACATACTGACACACACATACTGAGACATACACACAGGCATACATAGTGACAGACAGACACATACTAACATACATACAGACACACATGCATGAAGACATAAAGACACATACATACACACTGACATACATACACCGACATACATACATACACTGCACATACATACATACACACATACATTCATACATACAGACATACTGGCAGACATACAGACACTGACATCCATACACACATACATTCATAATGGCATACAGACATACACAGACATACATTCATAATGGCATACAGACATACATACATACATACATTCAGACTGACATACATGCATATATACAGACATATTGACAGACATACATAAATAGACAGACATACATAGAATGCATACAGACAGACATACAAACAGACATACAGACAGACATACATACAGACAGACATACATACATAGACATACATACAGACATATGAATATAAGTAGAGTAAGGAGCACAACCATAAATAGTTATGTACAAGGAAAAATCTTTATTACATGGGTACATACTATTGGCATATCTCTTCAAATATGAAGCAAAAGATACAAAGTCATAATGCTAAAAAAACTAACAGAAAAAATACTGGACATATATAACCGCACTATGCGTAATATGTAAATGAAAAAAAATCTGTAGCATAACAGACAAATATAATGCTAGTACAATCCAAACCCCCCCAAAAAAAGAATACAAAATATAAGATAATATCATAACCATAGCAAACCTAGTGAGAAGCAGGGACAGAGTCAATCAAAAAGCCCCCAACGTTTCGGCAAAAAAGCCTTTATCAAGGGAGCCTGACATACATACAGACATAGACATAAATACACACATACATACATAGATATACATACATACAGACATACATACTGTAATGGCACCCCCAGGAATAAAAGGGGTTAACAGCCGTTTAGGCGATATTCCCTTCCAGATATACAGGCAGCTACTGTAGACACCAATCCACCGAACCGGAGAAGCATACGAATGCTCTCAAACATATGAATGCTGTAAACAGCCGAATAGGAAAAGCCATACGAATAGGTTTACACTCCTAGCAGTCGAACTGGAACAGCATACAATAAATCCCCCCCCAAGAACGAGACAAGGCTCCGTGTTGAGGATCAAAACAGGAACAGGAAAAGCTGTGGGTTTATTGTTCTTATATACACATTAGTACCACCCACAGGGTTTTGTAAAACAACCAATAAACACATACAATACACTCAGACACTCCCACACAAAATCTTCCCCTCTGCCTGTGATACAATTACCTTACACAATGGGTTAATGTAATTATCACAGGCAGAGAAATACAGTTTTTCCACATTATTCATAACTTTAAAAGTATGCATCACATTCACATAAATTTTCAGAATCAGCATACTCCAAATACAAACATACGTCAAAATCATACAAATTGGTCCAGTGGTTCAAAAGATAACTCGTAGTCCTTTGTGACCAAATGAAGCATGGCTTTTCTGCCCAAAACCAGTTCCACCGAGTCTTCTATCCTGGAGATAATTGGGAAGTAATCCAATTATCTCCAAGGACAGAGGCAAAACTCCATTGAACACATGGTAGCAAAAGACAATAACATACATAAAAATATATAATTGTGCAGCTATTGCATAAAACAGGTACATTCAACATATTCCCAGATAGCTCAGATCTGAGCGCACATTATTACTGAATGGCGCTCAGATCACATACATACAGTTCAATTGCCATGGAGCCAAAGTCTTTCACATAGTCTTTCATTTTAGGAATGGGCTCCATGGCATAGCTATCTGGGTATCACTGTTCAAATAGGGCAAGCACCGAATGACCCGGCTTTCGTGTCTTTGCAGGGGAAAATCAAGCGTTTCAACATGGGGCCATAGTCTAAAGGAAGCAGGCGGGCAACCAGGCTATTCCAATGCACAGTGGCGAGATTGGTCTCGTCACACATACATACAGACAGACATACAGACATACAGACATACATACATACATAGACAAACATGCATGCATGCATGCATACAGACAGACATAAATGCATACAGACTTACATACATACACATACATACAGACATACATACATACAGACAGACAGACATACATAAAGACAGACATACACAGACATAGAGACAGACATACATAGACATACAGACATACAGACATACATACATACACAGACCTTCAGACAGACATACAGACATACAGACATGCATACAGACAGACATACATGCATACAGACATACAGACATACATAGACATACAGACAGACATACATGGACATACAGACAGACATACATACAGACATACATACAGACATACATACATACATATACAGACATACAGACAGGCACACATACACAGACATACATGCATGCATACAGACAGACAGACATACAGACATACAGACATACAGACATGCATACATACAGACATACATGCAAACATACATACATGCATACAGACAGATATACATACATACATACATAGACATACAGACAGACATACATACATATAGACATACATACATACAGACATACATGCATACACAGACATACATACAGACATACATACAGACAGACACACATACAGACATACAGACATAGACATACATGCATGCATACAGAGAGACAGACATGCATGCATACAGACATACATAGAAATACACACACACAGCTCATTTTCCAGCCACCCTCCAGTCGCTTACCTTTTCTTTGCAGGAGGGTGGCTGGGGCTGATGGGAGAAGTCAGCACGGCTCTTCCTCACTGCCGTGCGTGCTCCTCCCGCGTGGAGTAAGCTGGCAGGAAGTGACCACTTCCTCCCAGCAGCACTTGCTGCAGCTGCTTTTTTTTTTTTTTTAAAGGGGCCCGGTCGCGCTATACCACGGCCACAGCGCTGACCGGGCCCCTGAAGATATACGGGCCCCGGTGCGGGCCCCGGTGCAAGTACACCGGCGGCAGTTCCATTATGGTTGTCACCCCTGATGGCGGCACTGCCAGTTTGTGTAGGTGATGTGGTGTGTCTTTGTGTAAGCGATAGAAAACAGTGTAAGGGATGTATTGTGTGTTTCTGGTTGTGTTTAAGGGATGCATTGTGTAAATCTGTGTTTGTATGTGTATGGGATGTAAGGTGTGTTTTTGTATGTAAGGGATGCAGTGTTTGTGTCTGAGGTGCATTGAGTGTGTTTGTAAGAGATGCATTGTGTGTTTGTGTGTGTGTAAGGGATGTTTTGTGTGTTTCTGTGTATGTGTGCAAGGGGTGCATTGTCTTTGTGTGTAATGGATGCATTGTATGTTTCTCTGTGTGTAAGGGAAGCATGGTGTTTTTCTGTGTGTGTAGGGATGCATTGTGTGTTTCTGTGTATGTAACGGCGCATCTCACTCAATCGCCGGACACCACTTGTATCCCGGCTTCCTGGGATTGAGGGATGCGTCCTGCCCACATAGGGAGGTGTGGACACCTATTCACCCAAAAGAGCCTTCCACTTATATAGGCCCTTAGACCCAGGGCCGGCCTTAGGCATTTGGGCGCCCTGTGCAAAAAAATCTTCACAGCGCCCCCCCCATCCCCACTCCTTACCCCTTCCCACACACCCTGTCACACACACACACACACAGGCAGGCAGACAGCCATACACACACACACACACACAAACACACTCAGGCAGGCATACACAGACAGCCACACACAAACACACACACAGACATAGAATGTGACGGCAGATAAGAACCATTCGGCCCATCTAGTCTGCCCAGACAGTCACACATAGGCAGTCACACACAAACACACACACAGGCAGACAGCCACACACACAGCCACACACAAACACACAGGCAGACAGCCAAACACACAGAGGCAAACAGCCACACACACATACAGTCACACACACACAAACAGTCAAACACACACAGACAAACAGTCAAACACACACTGTCAGACAGCCACACACACACAGTCACACACAGACAGACAGACAGACACACACACTGGCAGACAGTCACACACACACACATGCAAACAGTCACACACACACACGCGCAGACAGTCACACACACACGCGCAGACAGTCTCACACACACACACACAAACATAGCAAACAGTCAGACACACACAGGCAGACAGCCACACACACACAGTCAGACACACACACTCACTAACAGACAAACACACACTAACAGACACAGACACACACTAACATACACAGACACACACTAACATACACACCCTGGTGGTCCAGTGGCTGCTGGGCTGGGCGGGCGGCGCTGGCGGGCAGCTGGCGAGGGAGCACTTCCTCTGAGCTGTCTGCTCAGCTCCCTCGCGCGCCGCAGAGTGAGGCTGGGAGCCGGAATATGACGTCATATTCCGGCTCCGCCTCCCAGCCTCACTCTGCGGCCGGCGAGGGAGCTGAACAAACAGCTCAGAGGAAGTGCTCCCTCGCCAGCCGCCCGCCAGCCGCCCGCCAGCGCCGCCCGACAGCCCAGCAGCCCGGCATGTCTGTTAGCCGCCCCCTGGAAAATGCCGCCCAAGGCAAATGCCTTGTTAGCATTGCGGCTAACAGACATGTCGTGTGAGCTATGCGGCCGCAGGGCGCCCCCTGCACCATGGCTCCTGGAATCAGATGCCAGCTAAGTTCCACTAGCGAATAAGCTTCCATAGGCGGAGACTGTCCAGCGGAACTGCAGGCAGGATTGTTCGCTATTCACAGTCTAGCAAGAGGGCAATTGAACTGAATACTAGTACGCATGGACAATATCTCCACAGTCCAATACATCAATCGACTGGAAGGTGCTCGATCCCAGATCCTGTCAGACATCGCCAGGGATATCTATGACTTTTGTCTATCTTGCAATATCTCTCTCCAAGAGGAGTATATACCAGAGGAGATAAATTACACATTAGGATCGGATTGGCATTAAGCTGTAGTTGTTCTGGTGAGTATAGTGTCCCTTTACGTCCTCAGGGTTCTTATCATGTACCCTTAAAATGTGTTAAAATTGGGTGTTTTTCAAAACCTCTTTTAAATGACTACGTATTGCATATTGCAAGTGCAAGAAAGAACATTTATAACAATCATTTATAACATTTTATGGGTTGAGTGATTGAAAACCTCTTAACCTTCCCTAATCTCGTAAAATCCTCAAATTTAACCTTCTGTTTCTTTGCATGCAATTTTAAACAAATTTAAATAATGCAAAGGCTCTGTCTGTGGGCAAATAGTACTTAAAATTATTGTGTGATGATAATGATAAATGATAATTTGTGAACAGGCATCCTGCTGGATACATTAGAACCCAATTCAGTATAAAATGTAATCCTTCAAATGCTACACTTTGTATAGGATTCCGATGTGAAAGCACCAATTTTAATGCGGACACGGAATTTCAAATTTAAGGCCAAAATAGTTAAATTTGAAAAATTCAGCTTTGCTTCCAGTTCTGCTACTTTCTATTTAATTCAAAATTAACTTTGAATTCCAGACAATTCTTTCTAAAGGTCCAACTCTATGAACACCTCTACTGATGTGATGATTTGTGCAAACATCAACTAATTTTTACAGCTCCTTGTTAACCAATTAAAAAAAAAAATATAAATAATAAATAAATAATTAATAACAAATACACATAGTCCGTATACCAGAATGATATGTTTTGAAGTGCCTTGAGCAATGTCCATATTGATAACAAGAGGTTGGTGATGCACATCACATGTTACCATTATTAATGCTTTGGCTGTCTATAACCCTCAACCTGTGATGTTATCAAAAAGTTTGTAAAGACACCATTCTTTTTTTTCTATTACACTCACGACAATTCAAGCTCTACATCGCAAAATTATTAATAAATCATTAGTTTGGCCTAGTTTTAAGTCAATAATACTGCTACATTTCTAGCACTAAGCTGGTCTATGCAATTTGGATTACCATAAAAACGGTGACACTGTTCTGACCAAAAAACATTATCAACTGGTAATATATCTCTTACTTACCTTATGTTGTAGTGGATTTAAAACATATAGTGCAATATAATCCTTATATGAGATGTGACATGTTTGTCACCAAGGCCTTTTTGTAACTTTTTGTCAATCCTTTTGAGATGTGACGTGTTTGTCACCAAGGCCTTTTTGTAAATTTTTGCTACGCGTTCATTTTATTACAATTTCTCCCTGTTTTGGTACACCCATACATATTATACATTAAATTTTGTATTTTTTATACAATATTAAATATAAATAACCTATAAAAAAAATAATTACATTTTGTACAAATTATAAGTTTTACATTTAATAATTTAAACACAAGTGCCACTAAAGAAAACTATCTAAAATAAATTCCCCAATTAGTCCTAATTGTTAAAATGACCCAAATTTCTAGGATTTCAATTCATTTTTAGAAGTTAGAAGAAAATAAATAAAGCAAGGAGTGAATCGAAAGCTAAAACATATTTTACATTGCTGAGAATAATCTTTAATAGTAGTTACTGAATTAGAAACCTCTAAACAAAAGTATGTATTTGTAGAACATACATCCCCAGGTTTTTTAAGCAAAAGTATTTTCACAATTTTCAATTAACCCTTTTATCATAAACCATGGTCAAATATACTGTTTATTTTTTATATTTTTGTGCTTTTCCAACATTATCTTGGTGTACATTTACAGACCATGTGTGTTCACACTACTGTAAAAACCCTACATTTGTATTCTGCTACTGTTCTCAAGTACATTGATACCCCACATGTATACCATTGTACCTAGTTCTACCCGTAATCCCGCACCTAATCTTGCCCCTAATTTTACCTCTAATTCAACCCCCAATCCTACCCATAATCATATCCCTACTTCTACCCCTAATCCTACCCATAATCATATCCCTAATCATACCCACAATCATATCCCTAATCGTACCTCTAAATTTAATGAAACCCATAAACCTACCCAGGATTATAACCCTGCTGGTACGCTTAATGCATTACTGTTTATGCTGTTAAAGACCTTCACTGCTTGACAACATAGACTTCATGTGGTCGTTAAGTGGTTAAAGAACTATCAAATAACGCGGAGACCTTTTTATTTTTTTTTAAGTTCCGCTGATTAATTTATTTTTTTTCATATTTTGGAAGCCACAGACAAAATTTGTATTGTTTTTTTACTAAATAATTTATTAAAAGTGATTAATATTTAAATGTTTGCTACTTAAAATAATAGTTTGATAAGTTATAGCCAAAACATACTACTCAAATGAATCTTTGAAATTATTGCCATGAATTCAAACTATAAACACAGCTTGTAACAATCTGATATCTAAGCCTTTCAAAAGATTAACATATTTCTTTTGTGGTCTTCCTTATTGAAACCTCTCTAAGAAAACATAGCTTTGGATGTCTAAAAATATATTTTCCTAAAGCATTTAAAGGGCATTACAGGGCTATTTTTGTTATTATCGGTAATGCCCCTAATCTCAGTGTCGCAATTCGATGTACATGCCCAAGATTGGTAGGATTTACACTGACAGACATCAGAAGCTTTTTGTAGATGTTGTCATTTAAATTCAGCCTGTTTTATTAGTAATATGGCAGGAGAGACACTGATAAGATAGAAACAGTAATATTCGGTCTTCCCAGCTCCTCTGCCTATATATCACTATCTGTAGAAAGACACAATTAAAGGTGGTAGGAAATTTAGTAACGATAGTCCTAACCTAATGGCGGAGTGTGTATTAGGAGTCATCACTTGTTTCTGGAAACATTTATAATAATTTATCTAATAGGTGCTGTAGCACAAGTTAATTTCCATTACTAAAAAGCTTTATTCATAAATTTAGAAGAAAAAAATAATAATAATATGGCCACTTCATAGGCTCGCTCATTAAAAGTTATGTAGAAGTCTATAGGGCTCACACTTGGTATTCACACACCATGACTTCTGGACAATCCATGGACATTCCTGTAGTTCTAAAGTAAACGTTAGTGTGTCCCAGTCTTCGAGTAGATGAAGCAATATTATAGCTACACCACAATTTGCGAATCACTGCAATTATAAGCAAAATATTTCATGAAGAACTAGAAATAGATTGATATGGTGGTTAAAAAAATTCCATGTAAGATTTCTACAATATGTTTTACACAAGTCTCGTATTGTTTTATTGCTTAAAGGACCTGACACACATAATTGCATGATATTAATTTTTTGAACTTACCAAGTAGATGTGGACGCTTTGCTATATTAACATATAAATGTTGCAATGTAGAAGCCAAACATGTCGGGCTCTGTATTTCTTTAGGTATGCACTGGTGTGTAATGTATCCGAATAGTCATTGGCACTTAATTCTTAGTTGGTGAATGCTGGGTGAAAGCACTGCATTTTAACTATTTTGGATTCCTTCCATATCTCAAGAACATAAATTTACTTCTATTTGGTGCAGGTGTTTGTAAGAATGAACTTTGAATTGGTGGTAACTATGAAACTGGATAAAATAATCATTGCGCTAGAGCAATTCATTTGTTTCTGAATCAGCCTTTCTATTTGCAGCCAGATTCTCTGCAAGGGCAGCAATTTGTTTTCATTACAAGTCAGCTCTCATCTCGCTCAGATGACTTGCGGTTAAACTTTTCAGCACGAGAATCTCAAGCTCTGACCTAGTCCTCTAGCTTATTGGAAACAGAGCTTGAACATCAAGGACTTGATGATTAAACCAAAACCCTTCAGACCCAGCTTAATTCCCAGATGTCTATGGGATTGTGGAGCCTTAATGATTAGGATCTTCTCTCGGCCCGGACGTGATGAGTCTCATAACAATGCAGATGTTCAGATATGTTGCACTTGTACAATCAATATACTCTTTCTGATGAAATTACATGAAGACGTTAAACTTCTGTATTTTTAGATACGATACATAGCAAATAAAGTCCTAGAGCTTAATGTGTAGGGAACCATGATTATGGATCCAAACAGCCATATTTGGAAACCACCAAAACATAAGGGCAAACATTTGAAAAAGTGTACTATTTTTTTTTTTCTACAGCATCATACTTTTGTTTGAAATCTGGGGATTTTATTGTGTTTTATTTTGCTTCCCCAGGAGCTACTTCAATATTGAGCCAATACACCTGGTGCTTCCTTCGGGTCTGCTCAATTTATGACATACAGCTTTACCCCTTAAATAAGCTGACCCCTTAGTTGGCCCAGTTCCTGGTTTCGGTGGACATAAAAGCCACAGGAAACTCTGCTCACTCTTTAATTCAGAGCCTAAGACATAAATGACCAAATTGAATTAAACAGGAGTGGCAAAAATACAAGAAGGAGGAGGACTGTGCCAGGATAAGGAGAAACTACTTCCCCCTCTCTTTTCAGCTGGGTTATGCTGTGTGTATCTGAACTGAAGGTTTTAGTTCATTCATAGTATGCTGATCTGAGTGTCCTATTAATATTATATCCTATCCTACTAACACTATGCTTATCAAACTAGGGCCGTCACACTAAAATACAGTGAGTAGATTGCAAAATAATAATTGAGACCTAAATTTAAATGTATTTATTTATAAAATATTTTACCAGGAAAGATACATTGAGATTTCTCTCGTTTTCAAGCATGTCCTGGGTCCACAAATCATTGCATTGATACATTATGGTACAATAAAGTACAAACACAATGTTAATACACAATATATACAAAATTTAACATAGAACAGGAAATATAAAATCAATCATGACAGGTGCATTCTGTTTTGAGGTATGTAGAGAGGGATCTCTTAAAGGACTTTAGGCTTGGGGAAGATTTTAAAGTGTGCGGGAGGTCGTTCCACAATTGTGGCGCTCTGTAGGAGAAGAAGGATCAGGCTGCTTTCTTTTTGTATTGAGGTAGACTAAATAAAGTGTTGGTACTGGATCGGAGGTTAATTGTGTTTTAGGTAGCAATACCTAAAACACAATTACTTTCATAAGGTGTAATTCAATTCTCTATTGGGGAGAATTATTACAGTGTTATGTTCTAGTATGTCATCTAAAGTACTAAAAGTTGGGCCAGTGGAAACCAGTGGAATCTTCAGGCACATTTTATTGGTGACCCCTCCCCTTTAACACGTATGCATCACTTTTTATAACAGAACACTTTAATCTCCCCCAATGCGTACTCATGCTTTATGCAAATTCAGATATTCTGATGTAAATTTATTCTAAATTATTCTAGTGGCACCCCCGTACATTTGACTCAGATGAAAACATATATACAACCACGGTATTCAAGTCAGGGACATTGCTAGGCATTGAAGGAAACACCTGTGGCTTGAGCCCGAAGGAAAACGTGGTGTAACCTACACTAACAGAGAGGTGGAGACATAAACAATTTGGTGCAACTATACAGGAAGTACAATTAATATACACAATTTACAATAAAAAGAAAACTTGCAGAAGAGAACCTAAAGCATTGCAGAAAGTTTATGAGATTTTTTTTATCATTAATGAAATGTCAGAGATCACAGAAGATGAGAATTCAAATATAAGGGCATAACTGGATTAGGCAATATTTGCAGATTTGCTAAATTTGAAATTCGCTTTGATTTCTCACTTTAGAGAATAACCTTGCAAGTTATTTCATAGTGCTGTACAAAGTTAGTATTGGCTATTATACAATAAAATAAATAAATGGAAAAAAAGAATCGACACTAGGAGACTACTGTGAATGGGATTTTATAATATGGCTCAGTGGTGTAAGAAAAGAGGACTGATAAAGAGATGGCTGATAAGAGATCACACCATGAGTTCACACATTGAAATCAGATGTTATCTGTTCCTATCAAGAGATTGCCATTGAGACAGTTTTACCTACTCTCATAGTATGCATTTTGTCGCTAGCAGTGTCCGTTTATTATGTGTATCCAATATCTGAAGAATAGACCATTGTTTTTTAAATCTTAAACTAAATGTAATTAATAAAGCAACAATATTGCCATGGATCTAAATGAGATAACATAGCACTGTTTAATATATATCATATGTGTTATATTACATAATTCACAACATTCTGAATGGATAATGTAGTGCACTTTTCCTTTTTTAGGGTTTACAGCTGTGTCCTTGGGGTAGGACTAATCTTAGAATTTCAAAATCTTTCTTTTTCCCTGTGCCATGGATGGATTGATTGATGGACGTCCTTTTAATTATGGCTTTCTTGAATTAATTGCTGACTTTACAGTAGATTCACGGATCTCTCTATGTAAGGCCAAACAGTCTTAATTTCCATTGCAAATATATAATTTATGCTTTGCACATTTTGCACTGTAGATTTTGTAATTCAGGGGTAAGTGTAAGAAGGACACACCGTTAGGGAGATCATGTTATGTACCGTGAATTCAAGTGCTCCAAATTATATAGTTACATAGTTACATTCTCAGATAGATCCATTTGTGAGGTTTCATTTAAAGAAAAACAATAAAATAACAGAAACTTCTTATGCAAGTGAATGTAAGCAGGGCCGGCTCTACTGCTAGGCAAACTTGGCAGCCGCCTAGTATGCACCATAACAGTTGGGCACAATGTTCATACTCCTGGTGACTGGCAGGAGGTGAATGCACAGCACAGTGCTCCCCATCCTGCCAGTCACGAACAACTTCCTTTCATCCTCGGTAGAAGAAACAAAAGATACTCTGCCCACAATTCTCTCAGCTATGCTACACAGGTACACACAAGGCAGGGCAAGATTAATATAGGGGCTGATGGAGCTGCAGCTCCAGGACCATGCCTATGGAATAGGCCCATTGATTTAAAATAAATGGTGTGGATTGGCTGACAATTCAATTAATTAAGGTAAAACTGACTTTGCGCATTATGCAAATGCTCTTGCTGCTTCAGTCTCTCTAACACTGTGACATGTTCCCTTTCTTTTACACTGACTACATACACCTTTTCTCTGTCACAGACTGTAGAACAGGAGCTTCTGCCTGCCAAGCTCAGGGTGCCATCTGCAAGGTATGACCTTGGCTGGTCATCCTGCATGATTACCAGGCAACTTGATGTGCATTCACACCAGACTGACCATCCAATTCTTTGTGCAGACACGCCTCCTTTTTGGGCATGTTTGTCCCTTTGGGCAATGCTGGTTACGTAATTCACATCAATGGCCCACCCTTTTACCACACCCATCGAAATCCTGCTTCACCGGACACTTCTGTTAGGGGGTATAAGTTTACTTGAAAGATGAAAGCAAGAGATTAGCATAGGGTATGTGTTTTCTGATAGCTATATCCTGTGAGTTTTTCCTCCAGCACCATCTACACCGGATACATGATGTTTGGGAGGTATAACTGTTTTAGTGTTTTCTGTAGATAAGATTCTGTAATTAGGCCCATCATAATTGTCAGCACCAGGCCCAATGGGCTCTTAATCCGGCCTTGACAAAAGCAGACAATGGCACACACAGAGAGGCTGGGGAAGGGGACAATGACACACACAGAGGACCTGGAAAAGGGGAGACAGAGAAACTCAGAGGGGGTGGAGAAGGGAACAGTGACACACAG
This sequence comes from Pelobates fuscus, assembly GCF_036172605.1. NCBI lineage: Eukaryota > Metazoa > Chordata > Amphibia > Anura > Pelobatidae > Pelobates > Pelobates fuscus. The sequence continues at coordinate 108,189,415 of NC_086325.1, read as the reverse complement.
AGGGGCTGGGTAAGGGTCACAGAGAAGCTCAGAGGGGCTGGAGAAAGGGACAGTGACACAAAGAGGGGTTGGGAAAGGGAACAATGACACACACAGATGACCTAGGGAAGGAGTCACAGAGAAACTCAGTGGGGCTGGAGAAGGGGACAGTGACACACAGAGGGGCTGGGGTAGGGGACAGTGGCACATACATAGGGGAATGAGAAAAAGAGACTTGCAAAAGGGATCGGGGGAGACACACACAAAGGGGCTGGTGGAAGAGAAATACAGAAGAAGGGGGAAAAGAGACACACAAAATTGTTTTCGGAGAAAGGCATTCAGAACGTTGGCAATTTTTGTTTTGGGGGATTGCAAATAGCTGGGCACAAGTAATCTAGCACAGGCCCTGAATGTAAGCCAGCAGCGGCTTCCACTTACTTCCACAAACAGATTTTAAGAGGTTTTATTGAATGAAATTCTGCCAGTTACTACACAGCAGTATAGCAGGTTTTAGTGAACTGTAAACAAGTTTCCAATTTTAGCCATTTCCTGGTCATCTTCATCATCAACAGGGCCAGATTGACATGTCAGAATCAAATTCCTCCTACAAAAAATGCATATTAAGGGAGTTTAATGAATTTATTAAATGGACAAGGCAAATTAAAAAATCTAAAACATATTCATTCAAGTGTAAAAAGTGTTTATGTATATATATATGCGAATATTTCTGCTTGAAATGCATTGTGTCTGCATCTGTGTAATATAGTAAGTAGTGTACCCACCTATGCAAGGATTACAAATAATGTTATAAGTGGTTAGGGCAAAGGAGGGTTTAAGATTAGAGATAGGGAAATATTGGAGCTAGTTATAGATGGGTTAATCCCAGAGTTAGATTACACAGGGTGTTAAGAGTATTAAAATCTTGAGAGAGGTTAAACCTGAGTTTGACATTAAAGGTATTGCTGCTGGTTTAGGCATTGAGTCCTTACATTTTTGACTAAGGGAAAAGTTTTTAGGTTTAGGGAGGGGTAGGTTATTTTCAAAGTACTCACCCTCTTGTAATTGATAGTAGAACTGCAGGAGCTGTTGTACAGTGTGAATCACTCAATGCTGTCCCTACTCCTCCTGAAAGCTATTTCCTGTATTAAAGGCTGTTGGTGGGCAGATGGGAAGTGATACCTTAACATTCCTTCCCAGCCTCACAAAGAGACACTGGAGGACCTGTGACATCATATAAGTTTACACCCTCTATAGCTGTCCCTGCAGCACTGCTATCAAGCATAGGAGGCTAACTAGACTATAGAGAACACTGGAGAAAGCTTCTGGCATTCATCTTCCCTCACCAAAGTATATAAGTGCTGTAAAAATGTGGCCATACAGACAGGGCCGCCATCAGGGGGGGACAACCATAATGGTTGTCACGGGCCCGGCGGTCCTGGGGGGCCCGGACTGCTTTGGCAGTCGAGGGCCCCACAATTACTCTCTGCACATATATATAGCGATGATCGCTATATATATGTACAGCCGCGGCCCCCCCCCCCCCGCTCCCTACACTTGCAGAGGGGGCCCAGCGGACTGCAAGTGTACTTACAAGCTCTTCCCTCTCTGCAACTCCTGCAAGATGTGCGCCCGTTAGAGCGTTGCCATGGGTTACCATGGCAACGCTCCGCGCGGTACACACGCCGCACTCGTGGGAGTTACAGTGTAGGGAGCCGGGGGGCCACAATGCCACCGGACCACCAGGGATCTTGGAATCTCCCCCCTTCCTGAACCAGGTAAGAACCAGGGAGGGGGGAATAACTTTTTTGGAATGCTCCATTTACACTACACTAACACACACACTCTGCATTCACTACACTACCACACACACTGCATACACACACTACACTAACACACACACACTGCATTCACTACACACACACACTCTGCATTCACTACACTAACACTGCATACACACACTACACTAACACACACACTCTGCATTCACTACACTAACACACACTGCATACACACACTACACTGACACACACACACTGCGTTCACTACACAAACACTCTGCATTAACTACACTAACACACATACTGCATACACACACTACACTAACACACACACACTGCATTCACTACACTCACACACTCTGCATTCACTACACTAACACACACTGCATTCAATACACTGACACACACACTGCATACACACATTACACTAACACACACTACAACACACACACACACTACACTAACACACACACTGCATTCACTGCACTAACACACACTCTGCATTCACTACACTAACACACACACTGCATTCACTACACTAACACACACACTGCATTCACTACACTGACACACACTCTGCATACACACACTACACTGCATTCATTACACTAACACACACTCTGCATTCCCTACACTGACACACACACACACACACACACACACACTACACTAACACACACACTGCATTCACTACACTAACACACTCTGCATTCATTACACTAACACACACTATGCATTCACTACACTAACACACACACACTACACTAACACACACACTGCATACACACACTACACTGACACACACTACATTCACTGCACTGACACACACTCTGCATTCACTACACTAACACACTCTGCATTCACTACACTGACACACACTTTGCATTCATTACACTAACACACACACGCACTCTGCATTCACTATACTAACACACACTCTGCATTCACTACATTAACACACACACACTCTGCATTCACTACACTGACACACACACTCTCTGCATAAACTAAACTAACACACACACTCTGCATTCACTACACTAACACACACAAACTCTGCATTCACTACACTAACACACACACTATGTATTCACTACACTAACACACACACACACACACACACACACTCTGCATTCACTACACTAACACACACACACACTCTGCATCCACTACACTAACACACACTCTGCATTCACTACACTAGCACACACACACTCTGCATCCACTACACTGACACACACTCTGCATTAACTATACACACAGCATCCACTACAAACACTACATCCACCACACATTCAAACACTCTGAATTCACTATACAGAGACACTGAGTCTAATACACACACTACATCCACTACAGACACTGCATCCACTAAACACATTGCATCTAGTACACACAAACACTACATCCACTACACAAACACACACTACATCCTCTACTCAAACACAGTCTGCGTTCACTATACACACTGCATCCACTTCACAAACACACACTCTGCATTCACTGCACAAACAGTATCTAATACACACAAACCCTACATCCATTACACACATTCTAATTCACTTCCACTATACACACCACATTCAGTCCTGCATCCTGTGGGCGGACTTGTGGGCGGGTGGGGGAGGGCCCAGACCTTGTGCTTTATCAGGGGCCCCAAAATTTCTGGTGGCGGCCCTGTATACAGAACCAGTCGCTGTAGGCAGGTGCCCACTCTGGTGCCTACACCGCAAAAGGATCAGATACAGTGCAAATTCAGAAAAACTGGGTAATATAGATATCGACATGTTTTCATAATCATTTATGCTGTTTTTACTGGATTATAATGATAATGTATTAAAACTTGGTTGTAAATCCAGTTTTATGCACATGTGTTTGCGTCAACGATTCACAAGTAATTCTGAAAATACATTATCCTCAATGATAAAAAAAAAATCCACCTGTGATACGTTCTTCTTTTGAATGCAATCCATAATTTGAAAGAATTCCCTAAATTATTTTGTTCACTAGATACTGTAGAGACACGACAAGGTAAAAGTAAAATTTAGGCAAATTTGCAAAACGGGAAGAAATCTCCAGCTGTTAATTTGATTAATTATATTGATCAGCTAATTTAACATGAAATTTGTGATTCTCTTGTCAATTCTCTACAATTCAGATTTTGTGAAAACCCTTGACATGTACAGAAATTCTCCAGGAAATAGCCATTCCAACCAAATGTACCTAGCAGGAAAAAAATAATGTTTTTTTTTCAAGGAACTGACACATTTCTATATCTTCTGTTTTATAGTGTTTCTCAGTAATCAATACAGATATTTTTTTTTATTATTATTTTATTATTAAAATTTAAAACAGCATATATTGTTAAATTAGTTTACTTTCAATCTGGGTTTTGAGTATACTAATTATGCAATGTAACTTTATTTTCTCTTTCAGTTGATTTTTTCTATAAATTTGTGTTAGCTCTCTCTTGACACGTTTGCAGTCAGTGACATCCATGTTCTTCATTGGGAACGGGGCCTGACAGTAGGGATATCAGCGGTTCCCTGACTGTGAGTGCTAAAACTAGCACTGTAAGTGAATTATGCGAACGGATTCCATTTTATTAAAAGAAAGGAGTCATGGGAAAACTGCTTTAAATGAGTGCTCATAAACAATAAGAACTCCGGTAAAGAACAAAAAAAGTAAATATTAAACATTTCGTAAACAGAAACCCTTATATATGGCCAGATATGCCAAGTGATTGGAGCTCGGAACTACTGGAGGAATTCTCAGTGACTAATAGGAATTGATGTACGTTCTAATGTATACTACAATGATGGAGAACTATGGGTGCCACCACTGGCATTCAAAGGCCTCTGAAATGGGACATATATAAAAAATTGTCACACTTGCTGTCACCTATAGAAGGGCTTCGTTTTTACATTCACAAAAGTAGGAAGACAAATGAGTAATATCACTGTAGAAAAAAGCATATTTCTGATTGTAGATTTTTTTTTTTTTTTTAACACAGCGTATGAAATCTGTAAAAGGGTTACTCCAAGCATTGCATCATAACCACTACAGCCCGCTGTAGTGATTATGATGAGCAGTAACATGGCCCCATATCCTGGTAATAGAGCAAACATTTTGGAATGGTTATAAGCCACTGAGAGTTAAACCAGTTGATGTTTCTGTTTAACAAAATGTTTAACCCCTTAAGGACCGGACTTTTTTTGCGATGTTGTACATTTGCGACCAGGCATCTTTTTGACACTTTTGTGGTGTTTGTGTTTAGCTGTAATTTTCCGCTCTCTCATTTACTGTTCCCATACAAATTATATATTGTTTTTTTCAGGACAAAAGGGGCTTTCTTTACATACCATTATTTATATAATCTCATGTCATTTAATTAAAAAAAAAATGAAAAAATATGATAAAAAATTGAAAAAAATACACGTTTTTTGAATTTTATGTGAAAAATCTTTTACTCATCTACAAAAGCGAATGAAAAAAACTGCTAAATAGATTCAAAATGTTGTCCTGAGTTCAAAAATACCCAGTGTTTACATGCTTTTTGCTATTTTTTTGCATGTTATAGGGCTATGAATACAAGTAGGATATTGCGGTTTCAAAACATACATTTTTAAAATGTATCAATAGTGACATTGTAACACTATTATCTGTCATAAATTGCTAAATAACACCCCACATGTACATATTTTTTTAAAAGTAGACAACCCAGGGTATTCAATATGGGGTATGTCCAGACTTTTTTAGTAGCCACTTAGTCGCAAACACTGGCCAAAGTTAGCGTTCATATTTGTTTGTGTGTGAAAAAAGTAAAAAACTAAATTGAACGCTAATTTTGGCCAGTGTTTGTGACTAAGTGGTTACTAAAAAAGACTGGACATACCCCATTTGCAATACCTTGGGTTGTCTTCTTTTGCAAATGGTATGCCATCAGTCTCGCCCACCGGCCGACGGAGACAGTAGGAGGAGCGGCGCGGAAGAGGAAACAGCGACGGGGGACATCGTTGCTGCCTCAGGTAAGTGACTGAAGAGGTTTTCACCCCTTCAGTAACCGGGGATTGGGGGGTGGGAGGGAAAGGGTACCTCCAGTGCTAGGAAAACGGATTGTTTTCCTGGCACTAGAGTTTTCCTTTAACTTGTCTTGCCGGGCACCTGGTGTCCCATAAGGCTGGTAGAGTTACACGTCTGGCATCAGAGAGGTTAATATCCATATGTGCAGCTTTTCATATCAAAATGCTGTGAATACAGACTCCAGGCACCATGACCAATTCAAGTCTCTGAAGTAGTCATGGTACTTAGCGTAACCCTGTAGTTAGGAAAAAAACGTTTACAAACATATGTTTGAACTTCCCAAAAGTGATAAATAAAATGATAGAGCAACTGTAAGAAATATTTTAGCACATATAAAGGAATAAATAGACAGGAAAAGCACCAGAAAAAAATATTAATAAAAATATCAACAGCATACAACATGAAACACAACTCAGGAAGAAGTGAGAGCACTGTTAAAGTGAGATTTCTGTGGTAAAAGCAAGTCTTATGGCTTGCCTGGTGTGTATATTTGTGTTTAACATTGCATTAACTAAGGTGGAAGGGGTTTTCATCCACACTTTTTCCCCACCCCAACTTATTTGGTATGTTCTTAACAAGTAACGCCAAGCCTCCATAACAAGCCAGTAACCTATCATGCTGATAAGCTGAAATAACAACGAAACAGCTTTCCATGAGTAGTTCACTGGCATTGCACCTCTTCCTGAGTTGTGTTTCAAAGCGGTTATATGTAGCAGACACATACTCCAAGGAATCCATGTATAAAGTGGAATTATGAGGCAAAAATGTGGTTCTTTGTTGAGCTCATTTGCATATGCCTACCCAGAATCCCTTGCAGTAGTGAGAGCACTGTTAAAGTGAGAATTATGTGGTAACAGCAAGTCTATTGGCTTGCCTGGTGTGTGTATTTGTGTTTAACATTGCAATATATATATATATATATATATAACAAATAAAATTGTATACTGCAGTCTCATCACTAAAAACTAGTGATCAAGCAGGTATTTTATTAATTTATTGCATTGTAAATATTTTATAAAATTATTGTTATTATTTTGTCTTATTAATATATTGTAGCAGGAGAGATGCATGTAGAAAACATAGCATCAGAGTTTATCACTTAAGAATTCTAATATATTATTAATTTGTATGTATCTACATTTAGTTATCACTGTATCATTATTTTTTGCAGAAATTAAAAGTGCAGTAATTTTATTTATATTACTAATAAAATACAAATGATAACCAATCTATTTAATTACAGGATGAGAATTTCTGGATCGGCACATTTTTAATTGAATTTAATTTTTAATCTGCTTAGCAATATGTATCCTTCAGAAAAATGCAAGACAGACCCATTCCAATTGGGAGCTTAAATATTTTAATTCTCTGCCATTTTTTGTTTCCTATGAGGTTTACAAACTGGTTCGTACATGTTCATTTTAATGTGCTATGTTCCTTCTCTTGGTTCCCAAGTGCTACTAAATTGCTTGTTCTCCTTGGTCTTTATAGTAAATCAGCAACTATTGATTTGTTGTCCTCGCGGTCTATGAAGACCTTTGTACTTCCAGAGATCTACCATTTTTCTGTTTTAGCTGCATTTTAGGAACTTGATGGATCCCTGGAATTGCCTTTTCTCCATTCTAGTATTATTATTACTATTTTATATTTTTTTATGTAGCGCCAACTAGTGTTATGTGACCGTTATTTTCACATTTTCTTGGTATATAAGCAGTGAAGGATCCTATGTCTGTAATATACTTGAAAAAGCCTAATTATTTGGCTAAACGCATTGTACGATTTTTTTGTTTTTACTATTATTCTTCCAATAAAGTTTATGTATTATGACTACCTCTGGACTTTTCTGTGACCCTGACGCTGGTATCCCTTGGTGGGGAATTTTTTTGGGATTGAGCAAAGCAAATTTTTGCTACATGCCAAGTGAGCACATGTCCTGTTATTTTATTTTAACAACACAGTGTGCACTATCGATTTTTTTGTATTACCATCATAGTGAGAATTTTAACCTGCTCACACCTGAGAGAGGGGACTGCACATCTATCCAAGAACGGGGATCATTCTACTTAAGGCTTTATGCAAGGAGCCATCAATAGCATCCATTAAATGTGAGTGTGCACCTATATATATTTTATTCACTACCCTGGACATCTGATAGGGATATGCATGGGCAAAAAATTTGGTTCGGTTCGGCACTTCCGAAATTCGGGACTTCAGCAATTCGAGACTTTGGCAATTCCCTAACCCTACCCCTAACCCCTGCCGTGGAAAGTGAAGGCAGTAGTAGTCAAAGCTGTGATAGGAGCACTCTGGACTGTGACCCCCAAGTTGGGGGAGTGGCTTCAATAGATTTCAGGTGGGACACCTGAGATCGTTATCAAGAAGATTCCCGTTCTAGTAACAGTTAAGAGGCCTGTGCAGAATCAGGCCTCTGGTAAATGACCCAAGAATGAGGAATGTATAAAACCCAGGATGGGTAAGAAAATCAATTTAAATACTTTGATATATTATTCTGACAGTAAATTTTTGTATATTAATTTTATATAAATTCTGACCGTGCTCAGAAATTAAGTATAAGATCTGTTCCCCAACAGAACAGTCAAGTACATCCAACCCGTTACTGCACAATGTGTTGGTTGTTCAGCCACAACCCGCTGTCATCCGGGTCTCAGTCAAAGAACCCCTCTGTTCACCGGACTGTCACTCGATTCTACAAATCTTGTAGGAAACGAAATATTTTCATTCGAACCTCGTTTGTCCAAAACAGGTGTTTAAGCATCTGTGTCATTCGGCACTCATTTGGCCTTCTTATAATTCAATACCATACGTTATAAATGCACGTTCGGCCCTCATCTAGCCATACACCATGCACTGCTGCATTCAGCCAATTTACTAAGTGTTACACTCCAACCTTGTTTGGGCAGTTTATGTGTTATACATAATCTACATTCGGCCCTCATTCGGCCTTTGTCACTAAGCACAGCTGCATAAGGCCATTTCATTCATTATGTGTGGGAAATTCGGAGTCTGTTGGGCTGTTCAGCCTGCCCAATTGTTTGCACATATTTAGTTTGCCCCTAATTCACCAGTGTTTAACTATTATTGCATTTAGCTATTAATATATTAATACCATACATTCGGCCATAAGTCCAGATTATGTGACAACTACTTGACCATAATTTGGCCAGACAATTGAAATAAGTTATTTTGGCCCACATTTGGCCAGACAATTAAATATAAGTTATTTCGGCCCACATTTGGCTAGATTATAGATGGTTATGCGGCATTCAACATGTCAGGGTTTTTTTGCATATGCGGCTGCTCTCAGTCATATAGTGTGTTAATATTTATTTGACCTTATAGCATGTTTCATATGCTAGATATTCATCCCTTATTCATCGTATAATTATATATTTTTATGTTCTTATTCAGCCCTTATTCGAACATTGGTCTATAGGTATTGATTTCAGTACAGACCCTCATTTGGCCATTTCGCACTTGCCCTTCATTAAGCATTACTGTAGGTATACAATCACACAAAAATAAATTCAGCGCGGAAGCAAAGTGATAATTGTCCAAAAGCAGCTTGAACACCAATACGGAGTCTCTCTTTTCCAATCAGTAAACTGGATAAAAACTGGGGGGTAGATGCAGCGTTTCAGTAATCCTTGACAAGGTATATGTGGAGAGAACCAGAGAAGAAATAATAGTGTAGTATTTAAAACTGTAGTTATGATAGGTAAAATAAAAGATGTGCACCCACACTTTCCTGGAGCTTCAATACAGCTCCAGCATATGTGCCTGGGCGGAATAATCCCCGCCTATGGATCAAGTGCAGTGGTAATTCTACCACACATATAATTTGAAGAATTACCTCTGCACTTGATGCATAGGCGGGGATTATTCCGCCCAGGTGCATACACTTCTTGCTGCCCCTTCCTGCTCCTTGTTGCCCCTTCCGTCTTCTTGCTGCCTCTTCCTGCTCCTTGCTGCCCCTTCCTGCTCCTTGCTGCCTCTTCCTGCTCATTTCTGTTCCTTTGTGCTCCTTCTTCTACTTTACCGTTTATGCTCCTTGCTGTCCCTTCCACCTCCTTGCTGCCCCTTTCTGCTCCTTGATGTCCATTCCTGCTCATTTCTGTTCCTTCTCCTTTCTGCCCCTTCTCTTACTTTACCTTCCTGCTTCTTGCTGACCCTTCCTGTAGGCTGCCTCCCCCATCCCTCACTTACCTGATCTGTAGGTGGATCTCCCCATCTCTAATTTACCTGATCTATAGGCTGTCTCTCCCCCCCCCACCATCCCTCACTTCCCTGATCTATAGGCTGTCTCTACCCCCCACCATCCCTCACTTACCTGATCTATAGGCTGTCTCTTTCCCCCTCACCATCCCTTACTTACCTGATCTATAGGCTGTCTCTCCCATCCCTCACTTACCTGATCTCAGGGCCGGCGCTACCATAAGGTGGCTCAGGCGACCGCCTTAGGGCGCACCAGCCCTGGGGGCGCAATGTCAGGCTGACCGGAAGGAGGGAAGCGCACTGCGCTCCCCTCCAGCCGGTTACAATTTGTAGCGTGGCCGAGCGCAGCCCAGAGATTCCCGCCCGCGGAGCCCAGCCTCGGCCCGCCCAGCCTCCTACCCTGGTGTCTGCCGACTGCCGCAGGCTGTGTGGAGGGGGCGGGGATATGAATGACATCATATCCCTGCTCCCTGTGTACCGCACAGCGCGACTGGAGCCCAGTGATGAGGCTGGGCTGCAGGACAGGATTCCACAGAGCCGGACAGAATGCACCCAGGGGGCAAGATTGAACTGATGTAAGTATGTATGTCTCTGTCTGTATGTAAGTATGTATGTCTCTGTCTGTATGTCTCTCTCTGTATGTATGTATGTAAGTATGTATGTCTCTGTCTGTATGTATCTCTCTGTGTGTATGTATGTCTCTGTGTGTATGTCTCTGTCTGTATGTCTCTGTATGTATGTATGTATGTATGTCTCTGTATGTATGTATGTATCTGTCTGTATGTCTCTGTTTGTATGTCTCTGTATGTATGTATGTCTCTGTATCACTGCATGTATGTATCTGTATGCATGTGTGTAACTCTGTGCCTTTATGTCTCTGTATGTACGGATGTATGTATGTGTCTGTGTGTCTCTGTATGTCTATGTATGCATGTTTCTGTATTATGTGTCTGTATGACGGTTTGCCTCTGTATGTATGTATGTTTGTATGTGTCTATATGTCTTGTATGTATGTTTATGTATGCCTGTATGTACGTATGTATGTTTATGCATGCCTGTATGTCTTTGTATGTACGTATGTATGTGTATGTATGCCTGTATGTCTCTGTATGTACGTAGTATGTGTGCCTGTATGTCTTTGTATGCCTGTATATATGTATGTGCCTGTATGGCAGTATGTCTCTGTATGCATGCATGTCTTTGTATGCCTGTATGTATGTATGCCTGTATGTTTCTGTATGCCTGTATGTCTCTGTATGTATGTATGTATGTATGTATGTATGTGCCTGTATGGCGGTATGTCTCTGTATGCATGCATGTCTTTGTATGCCTGTATGTATGTATGCCTTTATGTTTATGTATGCCTGTATGTCTCTGTATGTATGTATGTATGTGTATGTATTTTTCTGTATGCCTGTATGTCTCTGTATGACTGTATGTGTCTGTATGAGGGTATGCCTCTGTATGTATGCATGTCTTTATATACCTTCATGTCTCTGTATGCATGTATGTCTTTGCCTGTATGTCTCTGACTGTATGTGGCTGTGTCTGTATGTCTCTGTATGATTATTTCTGTGTTTGTATGACAGTGTACCTGTGTGACTGAAAAATGATGCCTGTGGCTTGGGAGGAAATACACACAGGTGAAGAGGCATTTATTTTTTTTTAAAGGAGGGTGAGGGGCGCCAAAATGCATCTTCGCCTGTGTAACTAAAAATCCTAGCACCGGCCCTGCCTGATCTGTAGGTATATACCGTATGTACTCGAGTATAAGTCGACCCGAATATAAGTCGAGACCCCTAATTTTACCAAAAAAAAAATGGGAAAACTTATTGACTCGAGTATAAGACTAGGGTGGGAAATGCAGCAGCTACTGGTAAATTTCTAAATAAAATTATATCCCTAAAAAATTATATTAATTGAATATTTATTTACAGTGTGTGTATATAATGAATGCAGTGTGTGTGTGTGTATGAATGCAGTGTGTGTGTGTGTGTGTGTGTATGAACGCAGTGTATGTTTATGAATGCAGTGTGTGTATGAGTGCAGTGTGTGTGTATGAATGCAGTGTGTGTATGAATGCAGTGTGTGTATGAGTGCAGTGTGTGTGTATGAATGCAGTGTGTGTATGAGTGCAGTGTGTGTATGAATGCAGTGTGTGTGTGTGTATCAATGTAGTGTGTGTATGAGTGCAGTGTGTGTGTGTATGAATGCAGTGTGTGTATGAATGCAGTGTGTATGAGTGCAGTGTGTGTGTATGAATGCAGTGTGTGTATGAATGCAGTGTGTGTATGAGTGCAGTGTGTGTATGAATGCAGTGTGTGTGTGTGTGTGTATCAATGCAGTGTGTGTGTATGAATGCAGTGTGTGTATGAGTGCAGTGTGTGTGTACAAATGCAGTGTGTGTATGAGTGCAGTGTGTGTATGAGTACAGTGTTTGTGTAAGAGTGCAGTGTGTGTGTATGAATGCAGTGTGTGTGTATGAATGCAGTGTATGTGATGCAGAGCCTTTGTGGGGGTGGGCATTTTTATTATTTTTTTTAGTTATTATTATTTTAATATTATTATTTTTTTGTTATATTATTAATATTTTTTTAAATTGTATTATTATTTTTTTAATATTATTATTTTATTTTACTATTATTTAAATGTTTATTTATTTTTATTCGTCCCCCCTCCCTACTTGTTAGCTGATCAGGGAGAGGGGCTCTCATTCCCTGATGGTCCAGTGAATTGGCTGTGTAGGAGGGGGCTGGACCACCAGCAGCTCCTGTCAGCTCCCTTCTCTCTCCTCCGGTCCTGTCAGCTCCCACTGTAAGTTTCGCGGCCGCGCGGAGCATTGCCACGGTAACCCGTGGAAATGCTCTGACCCCGCGGCTCTCGCAAGACTTACACTGGAGGAGAATGGAGCTGACCGGACCGGAGGAGAGAGAAGGGAGCTGACAGGACCGTCTGTAAAGGTAAGAGCTTTCTGCCAGCCCCCAACAGGACCGCCGGGCTTGTAACAAGCCCGGCGGTCCTTGTCTGTATTATGGCAATGTAAGTTGCCATAATACAGACATTGACTCGAGTATAAGTCGAGTTGGGGTTTTCAAAAATTTTTCGACTTATACTCGAGTATATACGGTAAACACAGCATTTTAAGAGCACACCACAGTCTCATTTGATTTACCAGAATGGGGTTGTTTGACTCCCTTCCCTATCACTCTCAGCCACCTGCACTTTACGTTTGTGTGTGTTCACATATTGCAGTCAAAATTTTTGATTTGACACACTGTTCTTTTACTTTCCCTCATACCATCACGTTATCTTTTTATGTATATATATGCATGATGACTTATCTTCCATGCTAGAACCCAGTTCATGTAACCTTTGTATTACCTTCACCTAGCAACCACGGTATATGTATTTTAGTTCACAGGGAATAGTTACCTAGCAACCACACTAGGTCATGTCACGCTCTTATGACAGGTGGTTTTCCTGAAATTTCCGGGTTCAATCAGTCTTCGGGCTGTCCTATCACTTGATTGGTTAGTCATTGACTAACCAATCATAGTCATTTATGTATTTTCTTATATATGTACACATTTGTATTGACACTGTGATCTTGATAAAGACCCAAACAAGTCGAAACATCGATTTGTAAAACAGCTGATTTTTGAAGACACAATAAAGCACCATTTTTATGATTTGAAGAGCTGTGAGTGCTCCCTTTGTTTTTGCACTCGGGCAAATCGGTCCTGGACTGAAGGCCCGAGGCTCTTGGGGGCCCGCCCACTGTGCAGGACGGTAAGGCGGGGCTGGAGAATTTAACATCTCACCAGCTAGCCTGCAGTCAGTCAGAGGCCTGCACGGCACTCCGCAGGCCCCTGTTACAAAATGTATTTCCTTCTTGTTCGGCTGGGTAGAGGGAGAGACAGCTACAGAAACTAGGCTGTCTCTCAGTGTACCTGACTGATGAGCACAGCAGGAGAGCTGTCTGTAACACAGATCAGGCAGCTTTGTGCAGCTCGTTATATAGGAAATGACGTCATGTGTCAAAAGTTCAGGGAGCCGTGCGGAGCTGCCTGATCACTGTTACAGAGATCAAGCAGAGTCTGCAACAGCATGCCACAGGTAAGGCTCAAGGAGGGGAATAAATGTTTTATCAAAAGTCTATATAATCTGCCCCCAGGGCCGGCTTTAGGCCATTAGGCGCCCTGTGCAAAAAGTCTTCATGGCGCCCCCACCAAGTTGCCTGTATACAGTCACACACACAGGCACAAGCAGACAGTCACACAAACAGTTACAAGCAGACAAACAGACATGCTCAGTTACAGGCAGACAAACACACACACACACAGTTACAGGCAGACAGTCACACATTCTCAGTTACAGGCAGACAGTCACAGAGCCAAACACAGAGTTAAAGGCAGACAGTCACACAGTCACAGGCAGACAGTCACACATACTCTATTACAAGCAGACAGTCATACACACTCCGTTACAGGCATGCAGACAATCACGCACTATGATAGGCACACACTCAGTTAAAGGCAGATAGTCACACATACAGGCACAGGCACACACAACGGCACAGCTACAGCGACACACACAGGCAGACAGTCACAGACACAGTCACACACACACAGACAGTCACACACACACACGCACGGGCAGTCACACACACACACATAGGCAGACAGACACATGAACAGGCAAACAGTAACACACAGGCAGGCAGTCTCACACACACACACAAACAGGCAGGCAGACACATGAACAGGCAAACAGTAACACACAGGCAGGCAGTCACAGTCACATACACACAGACTTACCCAGGGGTCAAGTCCTGGGTAAAAAAGTGCAGGAACTCACCCAAGACCCACTCCCCGCCCCCTTCCCCCCGCCCCCCCCTCACACCACAAAAAAATGATACGCTTGCATGCAGGGGCTGAGTAAGGGCACGGGGCTGAGGAGGGGGACAGGAGCTGAGGCAGAGGGACAGGAGCTTAGGAGGGGTGGGGGGCATGGGCTGAGGAAGGGGACATGGGCTGAGGTAAGGGATGGGGGCTGAGGAAAGGGACAGGAACTGAGGGGCTGAGGAAAGGGACAGGAACTGAGGGGCTGAGGAAAGGGACAGGAACTGAGGGGCTGAGGAGGGGGACAGGGGCTGACGAAGGGGGCAGGGGCTGAGGAGGGGGAAAGGAGCTGAGGAAGGGGGACAGGGGCTGAGGAAGGGGGACAGGGGCTGAGGAAGGGGGACAGGGGCTGAGGAAGGGGGACAGGGGCTGAGGAAGGGGGACAGGGGCTGAGGAAGGGGGACAGGGACTGAGGAAGGGGGACAGGGGCTGAGGAAGAGGGACAGGGGCTGAGGAAGAGGGACAGGGGCTGAGGAAGAGGGACAAGGGCTGAGGAAGAGGGACAGGGGCTGAGGAAGAGGGACAGGGGCTGAGGAAGAGGGACAGGGGCTGAGGAAGAGGGACAGGGGCTGAGGAAGAGGGACAGGGGCTGAGGAAGAGGGACAGGGGCTGAGGAAGAGGGACAGGGGCTGAGGAAGAGGGACAGGGGCTGAGGAAGAGGGACAGGGGCTGAGGAAGAGGGACAGGGGCTGAGGAAGAGGGACAGGGGCTGAGGAAGAGGGACAGGGGCTGAGGAAGAGGGACAGGGGCTGAGGAAGAGGGACAGGGGCTGAGGAAGAGGGACAGGGGCTGAGGAAGAGGGACAGGGGCTGAGGAAGAGGGACAGGGGCTGAGGAGGAGGGCAGGGGCTGAGGAGGGGGGCAGGGGCTGAGGAGGGGGACAGGGGCTGAGGAGGGGGACAGGGGCTGAGGAGGGGGACAGGGGCTGAGGAGGGGGACAGGGGCTGAGGAGGGGGACAGGGGCTGAGGAGGGGGACAGGGGCTGATGCTCGTATGCAGGGGCTGAGTAAGAGCACTGGGCTGAGTAAGGTGGACAGGGGCTGAGTAAGGTGGACAGGGGCTGAGGAGGGGGACAGGGGCTGAGGAGGGGGACAGAGCCTTAAATAGGGGGACAGGCCTGAGGAGGGGGACAGGGACTGAGGAGGGGGACAGGGACAGGCCTGAGGAAGGGGGACAGGGCCTTAAATAGGGGGACAGGCCTGAGGAGGGGGACATTGACTGAGGAGGGGGACAGGGACTGAGGAGGGGGACAGGGACTGGGGAAAGGGACTAAGGAGGGGGGCAGGAACTGAGGAGGGAGACAGGGACTGAGGAGGGAGACAGTGACTGAGGAGGGGGACAGGGACTGAGGAGGGGGACAGGAACTGAGATGGGGGGACAGTGAATGAGGAGGGGGGACAGGGCCTTAAATATGGGGACAGGGCCTTAAATATGGGGACAGGGCTTGAGGAGGGGGACAGGGACTGAGTAAGGGGACAGGGCTTGAGGAGGGGGCAGGGACTGAGGAGGGGGGCAGGGACTGAGGAGGGGGGCAGGGACTGAGGAGGGGGGCAGGGACTGAGGAGGGGGGCAGGGACTGAGTAAGGGGACATGACTTGAGGAGGGGGGCATGGACTGAGGAAAGGGACAGGGATTGAGGAGGGAGACAGGGATTGAGGAGGGAGACAGGGATTGAGGAGGGAGACAGGGATTGAGGAGGGAGACAGGGACTGAGGAGGGAGACAGGGACTGAGGAGGGAGACAGGGACTGAGGAGGGGGACAGGGACTGGCCTGAGGAAGGGGGACAGGGTCTTAAATAGGGGGACAGGCCTGAGGAGGGGGACATTGACTGAGGAGGGGGACAGGGACTGAGGAGGGGGACAGGGACTGGGGAAAGGGACTAAGGAGGGGGGCAGGAACTGAGGAGGGAGACAGGGACTGAGGAGGGGGACAGGGACTGAGGAGGGGGACAGGGACTGAGGAGGGGGGCAGGGACTGAGGAGGGGGGCAGGGACTGAGGAGGGGGGCAGGGACTGAGGAGGGGGGCAGGGACTGGGGAAAGGGACTAAGGAGGGGGGCAGGAACTGAGGAGGGAGACAGGGACTGAGGAGGGGGACAGGGCCTTAAATAGGGAGACAGGGACTGGGGAGGGGGACAGGGACTGGGGAGGGGGACAGGGACTGAGGAGGGAGGACAGGGACTGAGGAGGGAGGACAGGGACTGAGGAGGGAGGACAGGGACTGAGGAGGGAGGACAGGGACTGAGGAGGGAGGACAGGGACTGAGGAGGGAGGACAGGGACTGAGGAGGGAGGACAGGGACTGAGGAGGGAGGACAGGGACTGAGGAGGGAGGACAGGGACTGAGGAGGGAGGACAGGGACTGAGGAGGGAGGACAGGGACTGAGGAGGGAGGACAGGGACTGAGGAGGGAGGACAGGGACTGAGGAGGGAGGACAGGGACTGAGGAGGGAGGACAGGGACTGAGGAGGGAGGACAGGGACTGAGGAGGGAGGACAGGGACTGAGGAGGGAGGACAGGGACTGAGGAGGGAGGACAGGGACTGAGGAGGGAGGACAGGGACTGAAGAGGGAGGACAGGGACTGAAGAGGGAGGACAGGGACTGAAGAGGGAGGACAGGGACTGAAGAGGGAGGACAGGGACTGGGGAGGGAGACAGGGACTGGGGAGGGAGACAGGGACTGGGGAGGGAGACAGGGACTGAGGAGGGGGGCAGGGACTGAGGAGGGGGGGCAGGGACTGAGGAAAGGGATAAAAAAAAAACAACCTAAAGTGCCTTCCCCCCTCCCTGAAGCTTACCTTGGGCCAGGAGGGGTGGGACAGGATCTGGAACCTGCAGCCTGCAGAGTAAGCCGGCCTCTCCTGATGATGTCAGGAGGAGGGGGCGTGACTTCCTCTGCTCCCCAGCGGTCCTGTGAGAAGAGCAGAGGAAGCCACGCCCCCTCCTACTGACATCATTAGGAGAGGCCGGACGACTCCACTGACTGCAGGGGGAGAGGTGAGTTTAAAAATCCGAGTCCCCAGTCAGAGGCAGGGGATTCGGATTTGTACTCCCCCTGCTCTGGCAGCCGCTTGTGCCAGCCCTGGGTCCTGCAGGATTAGTAATGGGAACGGCGTTCCTGCTGTGGAAAAAGTGCAGGAACGCCGTTCCCACGCGTTCCTGCAGGACTCGAGCCCTGGACTTACCTCTTTCCATTATGGCTGGAAGGGGGGGTGGATGCAGTTGGTTGTTGGGGAAGCAGGGGCACCTTCCTGCTTCCCTCTTCCTGTGCAGCTTCGTGCTTCGGGTATATATAAGCCCTGCCCCCACTGTCCATAAAGCCCTGCCCTCGCTGCACATTAAGCCCCTCCCCCACCACCGACATTTTTTTTCTTTTTAGTAGACCCAGTTGGAGAATAATTAATCCTCCACCCGGGTACCTGTTTTAGCTCTCCTGTCAGCTGGCCATGTGCGAGCTGTGTCGGCTGTCAGGGCGCCCCCTGGTCTATGGCGCCCTGTGCGGCATACCCCCAAAGCCTCACTGCCAGGGGGAGAGGGTGGGAGAGGATAGAGGGGGGGAGAGGGAGGGGGGAGGGGGGGGAGAGAGGGGTGACGGGGGGGTAGTTAGGATAGGGTGGTAGCCCGGTACGGGCTCAGGGGGTTAGGCAACTGTGGCCCTAGGTCGTGTGAGGGTGACCTAATTTACAGATGGGTCGGTTGCTGGGGGACAAGGAAGTCTAGCGGGTGTTGTCCGTCGTGAGAGACCGGGTCCGCTCTCCCTCGGCCCACGGCACAGGGCGGTTGGTACGTCAACTAACGATTATGAAAATGGGTTCGGGAGATGGGAACGGTCAGGACGGTCGGCTAAGCGTTGCGGTTCGGGATCTGCTGTGGGGCCGGTTGGTGGTTTACCTAATCAGTCTAGCACATGTCCAACATCTTGTTGGGAATGCGAGGTTACGGGGACCGGGGGGGGGGCCCACTCCCGTCAGGTCCTCCGGAAGGGGACGGGGGTGCCTCCCAGGGCGTCATGGCCACATCGGGAGGGGGGGAATGCGTTCTCTGTGGTCTCGCAGTCGGGACAGTGGGTTGCCATCGAGCGGGGGGGGGGGGGGAGACCCCGGGATGGACGGGCAAGTGGAAGTAGCACATCAGCACGACGTACGTGGCGATAGGTCAAACATGAAGAGGCATACAGCATGATTAAACAAGACCGTGAATGCATGAATATACAGTTACCAATATGCGCAGGCATGCGAGTACATAGGCGGCCCCGGGGACGCCCCCCAGGAATCAACAGTGTCAGGCCCGCAGGGTGGTGCTGAGTAAGGGCTTCTAGGTGGGGGACCACGTCTGGGGTTAAGCACCCGTGAGACAGCTCCACTTATCTTCTGGTGTGGGCCGGGGTGCGCTGCATGCTATCTAGGCCATGGGCGTGGGGGTCTCGTCCGTTGGTGGGTGGACATAGCGGAACTGAGTTGGGGCTGGGGGTCCCCGGCGTGCTGGCCTGGAAATTAATTATGGCAAACAGTGGGGCCCTGCGTGGCCATTACACACCAGATTAACAGTTGAGGGAGCGCCCCCGGGACAGCCGCCGGGACCGGCGCCAAACCCAAGCCGCGCGCCGCGGTCCGGCCCCGCAGTCCACAGAGCCGGCACGCCGCGCGTAAAAACCACCTCAGCACAGCGCGGCACCAGGTAGGCGGCCCCGGGGCCGCACCCCCGACCACCCCTTCTCAAGGCGGGGGGGAGCGGACCCGGGGCCGCGGCGACAGTCCAGCACCCGCCGACCCGCAGGGGGCCCCGCCGGCAGGGGGGCAAACCCCCCCCCCCAGCGGGGCCCCCAGCGGGGCCCCCAGCAGGGCAACAGGGACAGCGAGACGGCCAGGACAGCACAGCGCCCCGGGTCAAGCCAAGGCGCCGCATGTCTATAATGAGAAGAGTGGTAAAACAGTACAGGTCTAGGCATTCACATTACATATCAGGCAGCGTGTCCCCCATCCAACATTGCGCCACTCAGGCCACATATCTCCCAAGTCCCCGGCCCCCTCCCCCCCCGGCCCAGGCGGTGAAAGCTGTGGACTGCCCCAACTTGATCATGAAGGACCTCGTGCAGCTCCCGGGCTTAGTGGCGGCCTGTGAAGGCCCCGCGATATTCTAAGGCGGATTGTTCGTTTGTATGCTGGCATGTGGTTAGAGTTATCAGCTCTGGTAGAGCGGGTGTATGTGGCAGTGCCGGAGAGGCATGTCATGGCCCACCGGGCCCGAGAGGCTCAGAGGCGCAACTGTCCCAGGATGTCCCCGTTATGTCCCACTCCCGTACCCCTCCCAACATCCACTTAAGTCCCGGGAAGCAAGGACCCCCCCCAGTCAACTCAAATTGTCCCCAACTGTGGACCCCGGTGCCCTCCCGGTGCGTGTGATGAAGGACCCCATGAGAGTTCTAGTGAGGGTACTTAGCTGTCATCGACGAAGCCCAGGGAATTCTCCATAGTATGGGGCCGGTCCGGGAGGGTTGGAGGTCACCGGGGTCGGAGCCAGAAGGTAAGCGGCTATTCTTCGGGCCCGTTGGGGCCTCCCCAGCGTATGGGCTGCGTGTCTCTCCGAGCCCGGTTGCGAAGTGGTTCTGGTACCTCGGAGTGTTCCGGGCGTGGCGGAGGCTGATCCAGTATCCAATTGCGGATGGTGACTGGAGGCAGATCCAATGCTCTCAGGAAGCTGGGGACGTCGTTGGGCCACCTCAGCGAGCTCCATGTATTACCCTTTTTGGCCTGGAGGCTGAAGGGAAAGCCCCATTTGTAGGGTATGCGTTTCTCCTGGAGGATATGTGTGAGCGGCCGTAATGCTCTCCGGGCATCCAGAGTGAGGGCAGACAGGTCTTGGTATAGCGAGATTGCAGCTTCGTGGAAGGTGATAGTTTGAGGGCGCGCCGCTCTCATGATGGCATCTTTGAGCTGGAAGGACAGGAGGCAGCAGATCACATCACGCGGTAGGCCATCTCTCCTCGGGGGACGTAGGGCCCTGTGGGCGCGCTCTATTTGGAAGTCTTCTGGGGCCTCGTTGCCCAGGATATGGGTAAATAGCTGTGTGAGGGCTGCGTTTAAATCTTCCTGGTCTGCTTCAGACAGGCCTCTGACCCTGATGTTGTTACGTCGCCACCTGTTGTCCAGGTCCTCCACTTGCCTGCGCAGTTCGAGCAGTACTGAACCCTGCCTAGCTGTGGCATGGTCAGCGGTCTGAGAATGCTGGATGGCTCGCAGATTCTCACCCTCCAGCTCTGTGACCCTCTCCTCCAGGGCTGAGAGGTCTCTGTGCACCTCTAGGATTTCTTCGCAGATCGCCGCCCTCAGCTCCGTTACCATGACTGTTTTATCGCTCTTAGAGAGCATGTTAGCTGAGATGGTTGCCAGTTCGGCGGTGATGTTAGTGAGAGCATCCTCTCTTGCAGAGCTGGGTTCGGAGTCTGCTCCGCTTTCTGCCCCTGGGGATGCGGCCGCCATTTTGGCCACGTGTCTCGCGGCTCAGGAACCGTTGGGGAAAGAGAGGAATTCATCCAGCGGGCCGGCTTGTTTTCTCGGCGGGCTGGTACCTGACGGTCCTGGGGTGCCTTGGCGTCTGGTCTTACCCATTTTGGGAATACTGGTCTGCATTTACACGGGGCTTTGCGGGCCGAGGTTGCGGAGCTCCGGCGGTGTGCGACTCACTCCATGCACGGCAAGCCACGCCCCTCACAATCTGTGAGATTTGAAATCATTGTTTAGTGAATAAGCTATTGCGCTGGGTTGTGTATTTTGTATGTTGTATATTTTGGCCCCAGCAGCACCTTATAATGTATGCATGTTCAGGTGAGTGCTGCCCTCTTGGTTTCTTATACATATTTGGGAGTCCAGGCCAACTCCTTGGTTTTTCGCCCCTCCCTGTCACAGGTGCCTCAATCCAGAATCCTATTTAGCCTTGACCTGCAGAGAGTCCCAGGAGAAAGTATTTCCCAAGTAAGTGGATTAATCTCATAAGAGCAGGCATTAGGCTGCTAGGGTAGGACGTGCCAAGATTGGGGTACATTGATGTTGTGGCAGGTTTATGCAATATATAATCATATAATGTAACTAAAACCCTATTATTTTTTGCCTAGGTGAGGTGTTTTAAAATAAAAATATTACAATCTGTGAGATTTGAAATCATTGTTTAGTGAATAAGCGAGTGCGCTGGATTGTGTATTTTGTATCATTTATATATTCAATGCATTCGACAGTTCGAACGCCGTTCGACAATTCATTGGACAGTTCATTGGACAGTTCGACAATTCAAATGTTTGTCGTTCGTCTGTTTGAACTGACTTTAACATGGGAAATAGACCGGCCGCACAGCCTGATTCTTTGGAACGGTCGGTCAAAGGTGACTTATATCTATCTCGCGAACGGCTGAACGAATTCGAATGATTTTTGGGTATGTTTGTATTTGAAATATGCGGATTAATAATATGTGACTTTTATTAATATTGGATGTATAGTTTTAGAGTTATGAAAGTTGGGTAAAAAGTATGTTTTAAACTGTACAGTTAATTGTGTTACCTCTCAGGCTAAGGGGAGGAGATGTGTGGGATGTAACCAGTGTGTGATTGGGTAATTCATAATTGTCTTTGGGCGTCTCCCTTGCACAGGAGAACTGCATAAAAGCAGAGTGTGTGTCATTAAAAAAAAAGTTCTATTTCACCCTCAATTTAGAGTGCCGTCTCTTATTGAGGGAATCTGCTACAAGGGATTGCTATGCTTGTCATACTCCCTTGCTAAATCACTACTAAGCTCTTGTAAGAGCTTGTTCCTGCCTTGCTTTCTGTAGGAGTCTACGATGGTTATGGTGTCGGCTGGAGTGCTTGGAGCCCTCAGGAAGTGCTAGGAGCCTCCTTCAACGGAGGTACCCAGTCTGGGTGCCCGTCGATCCGTTAAGTCTATTTTACCCGTTCGTTCGTTCAGCTGACCGCATATACAATTGGCTTTCATTTAGTCTTTCGTATGCTCCATTTAACCGACTGCAGTTCTTTTCGCTTTACAGTCCTCTTGTTCGTTCGTTTAGCCGAACGCAGGAGGCTTCAGTGTTTAAATTCACAATCTACTGTAAATGTACCTAGTTATGCCATTCACTTAAACAAAAGCACTCACATTATCTTATCCTATATGAATTTATGTTTTTTTATTATATGGTTCTTAAAGTCACCACTGGTTAAATAATAATTTCTGTGTTTCACTAATTCCCGTCTATGGTCACATAATTATGGGACACCTATTTTTCACAGGGTAATCTTCTTAAAGGCACAGTTTGGCCACAATCACTTTATAAGTTAATAAAAAAAAATACACCTCCAGGCACCGTTATTTAACCCTGCTGGAACTTAGTCTATTGTACAGACTCTCCCCTTTCCCTAAGGAATTAGTCTTCTACGCAACTAAGGTCGCTCCGCTCATAGGTTAAGCTCTTACGGTCCTTTTTTCACCAGGCTCATTACAGACCATTAGCACGATTTTAAAACCTCTGTTCCTTAAAAGACCTTATATACTGGTTCCTTATACTTAGAATGCATATGTTTTTAGGTTCTAATACTTTCCTCCAAACAGGCTTCAAGAAGTGGTATCCCAGTATCCGGTATTACTGTATCAGGTAAGAAGGTTTACCAGTTCAGTTTTTTCCCCTTGAGGCCTCATTCAGCCTCCACGGCCTCATTCAGCCTCCCCACCTCCCAAAGTGGGTTCTAAACTTCAATCGAGCCAGGTCTGAGATTCTTCACTACGATTTAAACTTCTATCACACAAACCTACACCACCTTGCTACTACTTATTTAATGGTACATTTCTTGTCTATTGTTTTTACATTTCTTCACTCAGACCTGTGTCATTACCACAGTTTCGCCAAGTTTTACTGCATCAACCACCAACAGACCACCTGGTTCCCTGCATTTCAGTATCAGGTATTGTTAAATCTTACTCAATACGATTATGTTTCTCCTTAAGGCCTCACTTTGCCTTCTTACCATTTAAATTTCACAATCGTGGGAACCCAGGGGGCTTGTCTCTACTTACGGACCAACGTTCAGGTTCCTCATCGTACATGGGCTCTTACGTTACAGTTTCATTATTACACTATACCGATATGTTTACAATTTTTACACATGGCATACCAGTGGCACGCCTCAGGCCCACTAGCATTTATATTACCCTTAGGACATCTTCACCGGACCCGTTCCCTGTTCAATATATTGAAATCTTCCTGCGCATTGCCCAAAGAAATAGGACAAATACTCAAGGTTAAGTATCAACATATGTTCAATTACACGATTCTAAGAGACAACCCCCATCAGGCTAGAGAACTGGCATTGAGGGTTAGGTGTTGGCCTAGCTATCTTAAGTAATATTACGGTCCTGCAAGGTCTACACCCCACCTCATACACGGAGGTTCAGCCCCATGACCAAATCATAGTTAGCCACCTCGCTCGCCCTTCTTTAGGGCTACAGCTAAGGCTTCCCAAGTCACAGCCACACATTTTGAATCTCTTACAGTCACCGAGAGGCCAACATCCTGCCACCTCCTTCAGTGGCCACAAAATTCCCTCGGCCAAAATCATAGGTAGAGCCTCTCTCCGCCACTTGGCACTAGCAGGGCCTCACCTGTCACTTGGTTCTAGGTAAATTCTTCGCCTCGGCACTAGCTAGCAGGCCAGTTCTCCAAAGGTCTCATCCCCACCTCTACGACACCTTACTTATCCAAATCATTATTCCCTTTTCAGAATGTCACAAGAATCCATCCCAAATTTAGGTCTGCCGTTGGACGAAATACCCAGCACGCCAGACAGGCCTGGGTCTCTGGAGGAATCTCTCACTGGTCCATTCCTAAAATTTCAGCGGCGCTCAGACTCCGGGGTATCCCCTTTCCAGCCACTGCCAGAAAGGCAGAACTATACAGGCTCATGACGGCACAGGCCAACGTCCCCAGGCCTGGCTCAAGTTCGCAAGGGCCGCCAGCTTACTCCTCATATTCCACACAGGAGACCCTGGTCACTATCCTGACCAGGCTCCAAACGATCAACAACAGGCTGGTGAAATGGGATTCGGCTATAGCCTCACCAGGTGTCTCGTTAGGCCCAGCAGGTCTCGTTAGGCCCTGGCGGTCTCTGTCATACAGTCTGGCTTACCCTTCATTTCCCCTCCCCCACCACCCACTATCACTACTCCATACGTCTCACCGGCCACTCTGTTCCAGATTCCATAGAGAAGGAAATTCTCGATGGTAAGGACGTTAATCTAATATCACTACTTATAACTTCCCAAGACATCCTAGAGTACAAAGGTTATATATCATGGCGACATTTCAGTAGTCCTAAAGAAAGAGACCCAAGAGTTAACAAAGCTTTTCATTCCTCAGTTTGTCATTGCCTCTGGCATTTATCGGGACATTATCTGCACGGTGTACCCACATAGGAGGGAAGAGCTTGGTTTTCATACTTACACTAGGTGGTTGACCTAGGTATTAAGTACGGAGGGTCCTCATTTTATGATTTTCTTAAATCAGTTTCGGGCAAGGCAGCTACTCATCTGGCACAGTTCAACATAAAAATCGACTGGTGCCAGATGGACCCACAATTGATTTGCCGTCACTTGCTGGTTTGAGGCCCCCGGACTGTGCCTCCTGTAGTTCCTCTTCTTACGTCTCCGACTTGTGCCCTTGAGAGACAGCCACTTGCACTTCTCACCACTGATTCACCCTACACACTAGACAGGGAGGCTGGCAGAGGGACAAGCTGGGCTGAGCCATTTCATTTCTGGGCAAGGCGCGGGTGTGCAATTACTTTAACGTGGGGGTATGCAATTTCACTGCATGCAGGGCATTGCACATCTGCCCCATCTGCTCCATCTGCTCCAGAGCCCACACCAAGTCCACATGTCCAGCCCGACTGTCATCTAAGAAACGCCTAACTGAGGTTAACATTGACATCCTGGAATACAATCTGCATTCACACCCAGCTAGGCATCTGGTAGATTTTCTGGTGACGGGTTTCTCACAGGGGTTTCACACGGGCCTTATTGCCAACCCCACAGGTACACTCGTATGCCCTAATCTATTATCTGCATCCATTGACCCACTTACGGTGGACCACCTTCTGTCCACAGCATTCATACGCTGGTTTCACGATCGGCCCTTTCCTGTCTTCACCTTTCTCATCTCGGCGTACCAATCCCATCGGGGTAGCCATTCACAATACTCCAACAAAAATACGTTTGATCATAGACCTCTTCCGCACCACACTCTTCTTCCATTCCCAGCATCAACTCCCTTATTCCCGCTGAGGAGTTCTCACTGAACTAGACAGATCGACGATGCCATGCAAGCTATCATTTCAACCGGTAGTAAGGCTTGGTTGAGCCAGACAGACATATCCAACGCCTTTAAACTGCTACCTATTCACCCTTCACTATGGCACTTGCACGGCGTTAAATGGAGGTAAAGTATTTTTTCGCTACCCGGCTTTCGCTACGTTTGGCTCTAGGAGCAGCCCTAAGTTATTTGACATCTTCGCAGAAACCCTCTGCTGGCTGCTCCTAAATATATTCAGGTGTCCATCAGTCATCCACTATCTGGATGATTTTTTGTTGATTGAACAGGTTCACAAACACCTAACAGTGTTCACACCACCACAGCCCCTTTTTCACGACACTCGTGGTCCCTCCGTCACCAGGCAAACTCTCGGTCCCTATACCAGGCTCGTTTTCTTGGGCATAGTATTGGACACCATTACCTTCCAAGCCAGCCTGCCACCAGACGAATGGCCGCATGGAATGGGCTCTCTTTGTTCATTCCTCCAGCGAATACACACTTTCAATTCACACAGACACAGCAGCACACACAGGGTTTGCAGCCATTTTCAGCAACCACTGGTTTAGGGATGTCTGGCCCACTGAGACGGATGCCTTGCTGGCCTTTAGAGAGACTTCTACTTTGTTAGAGATCTACCCCATCGTGGCGGCCGCCCACACATGGGGTCATCTTTGGACCAGCAAGGCAGTTAAATGCTGCTCTGACAACTTCGCAGCCTGCAACATCATAAAAAAGGGCGGTCATCCTCGCTAACCAAATCGCAGGCTGATTTGGCTGGCAGCAACCTCTCAGTTCTTTCTAGTCTGCATTTACATTCCTGGTGTCCACAATACAGCCGCTGACGCTCTTTCACGCTCTCAATTTAAGGTCTTCTTTCATGCACTACCTACGGCTCACTACCTACCATCCAGGATACCGCCATTCCATGAGCTAATCTTGGACTAAACACACAATTACACCACGCTCAGGTACTCACGCTCCACACAGTTTCACCCAACTACTCTTTCAGTCACGCCAGGGCATTGTATATTGTAACTATTTCACAAGCAGAGTTCTGCTTGAAACAAGTCTTTACAGTAAACTATGATAATTTTTCCCTCTACTTCTAACCTACACCTTAAAGTTTCACTATTCCATAAATCTCTACCTTTACCAGAGTACTTTACCAGGTCCTCACAACCTGCCCTAATAACGCACCTTTCTTAAACTTCCTACCCTGACAATCCACTACTACGTCTCCAAGGGCACCCACTCACTATCAGTATTCCTTATTTTCACGACAAACCCTACCATTTAGGTTGAGCTACAACATGGCTTTCTTCTCTGGTCACTCTTTTTCACATAGGCGCTGCATCAGCAGCTTTAAGCTCTTACACCCCAGTCTACATCGCTAAGTGGCAGGGTGTCAGGGTACTCACCTGTTAGACAGACAGCCAGACGTGGTCGCTCCTGGAGTTCCCAGGAGGGGACTTGAACCGGGGAACTTATCAGTCCTAGTCCTGATTTCTACCTCTGAGCCACAGCAGCTTTACACAGAGACTACTGCGTCCGGTCCTGTTCATCCTGGCATGGCTTATACACCGGGGGCTGCACCTTGACTTGGCTGTGTCTCACCTGACTCTCATCGGTCATCAGCAGGGTATTTAAACCCAGCCTCTTCCTGTGCTCAGTGTCAAGTCTTTGATCTAGTGTTGCTGTGTCGTGCCAGTGTCCAGTTTATCTGCTTGGTTCTGTCCTTGCCTGTCCTGCGTATTTGGTACTGCATCCTGCACAGCCCCCGTGCACAGACCCACAGGCCAGGTGAATTCTTACCTGACCACCTCGGCCTGTGGCTATCTGCAAGGGTGAGCAACATATCTGCGCTACAGACTCCCAACTCAGGTAAGACCCTGACACAGGGTCACAGATAATCCTCAATTCAGTTACGTATATACCTCAACCAGAGAGAAAGCTCAGTTCAAGCTTTCAGTATCCACACTGTGTAAACTTGCAATAAAGTGTGTTTTCTTCGAATCCTCTTTTGCCCGCTTTTTATTACAGGCCTACTCGTACGTTGGTTTCGGCACACCTCAACCAACTTTGCTTCTCCTTCTACATTCCATTACGTATTAGAAATTCCGAGCACAAGTTGGAAGGCCATTTGGCCTGAATTTGTGGGAGGAGTTATGACCCTATTTAAACTCCTTCCCCCTACTTACCTTTGTCGTGCAAGCTGTTTGTCCCCACCCACCTACACCCATATATATTTACAATTCACCTTTGTGGGCCCTCTTTTTATTACAGGCCTACTCATACGTTGGTTTCGGCACACCTCAACCAACTTTGCTTCTCCTTCTACATTCCATTACGTATTGGAAATTCTGAGCACAAATATATATATATATATATAAACAAATTCGAAATCTGGCACTCTACCTTTAATGATTATCTCTTCAAAAAATGCCTCGGTGCTGCAGAGCGTAGATATGCAGGAAATAATAATTCAGAGCACTCCAAAGGACTTGATGAAAAAAGTTTTATCTGTGTGTAAGAAGATCGACGTTTCGACCCGCAGGTCTTTATCAAGATAACATCAAATATAAAATGGGGTCTTTATATAACAAAAGTAATTAACAGGAAATTACTTACCCCAATGTGACCGTGATGCTCCACCATCATGTGTAGCCGCTGTGTGGTGATTACAATGTGACGTGTAGCATGCGTCGCAAGGTGATGACGTGAACAGTGTGTGTCCAATGAGAATTGTGAATGGGCGTCATGTACCTATGGCAACGGCCATTAAGTGCGCATGCGTGACAATGTGAAATACGGAACATTTAAAAACATAGGAAGACGATCTAACGGCTATTAATGAATAAAAAGATATATAAAGAAGTTGTATCCCAGCCTGGATTTAATCAACTGATGCATGTCTAATATGTTAACGTAAAAAATGCGCCACCCGTAAAGATTGTGGAGGAGCGTCATGTAACCATGGAAACCTCCTTGGCGTGCGCATGCGTGGAGAGATATATAACTCTCAAAGGGACATAGAAGAAAAATATAATATATATATACGAAAAATATACTAACAGTGTCCTGTCCTGCATTAATCAATAATACATACCGAAGTGATAATGGATCAAGTGAATGTGACTAATGTGGCGTGATGAGAATATGTGAGAGTGACAAGAAGTGAGATGAAGGTGGAAAGGAGAAAGTGTGTGGGATCCTGACAATGCAGGAAAATGAAGAGTGCTAAAGGTGAAGAACGGGCAAACTAAAATATGTGTAAAAGTGAACCTCCACATAGTGACACCAAATCGTGTGTGTAGACAGAGTGGGAGAAAGAAGAGGACAAAAAAGAGGGCATGAACAGTAAATGGGAGTGTATAGACAAAGTAGTGAATCTATATACATATGTACAGAATGTAAAGGTCTAGAAAAACCAGGTATGGGAAGAATGTATTAATGCAAAGTATACCATACAAGTATGGGCGATGGATTGAAGTATGACTATATATACCATATGGGTGAGCATAAGTATGAAAAAATAGCAGATGATTATTTCTAAAACTGGGTGTGAGAGACAACATTTAGCGATTGTCCAGAAAAGAATGAAAGGATATATATTCGTTGAGGCCTCTAGGGTGCACTGTGTCAAGCGTCCTTATCCAATACGTTTCACGTTGAAGCAGACTTTTGGAGCGATCACCACCTCTGGACAGTGGGGGGATATGATCGATGGCAATAAATTTCAGAGTCGGGAGTCGATGATTAGCTTCTAAAAAGTGTTTAGCCACCGGTTTCTCCGTTTTGCCGTCCCTAAAGGCGGTCATAATGCCTGAGCGGTGTCCCCGCATTCTGTCTCGTAGTGTAAGGTCCGTCTTCCCCACATAGTAAAGACCACAGGGGCATGAGATTAAGTAAACCACGTGATCCGTAAGGCAGGTGATGTGATGTCTAATAAGATATCGTTTTCCTGAGTGTGGATGGGCGAATGGTGGACCTGTAAGCATGTGTCCACAAGTGACACAGTTAGTGCATTTGAAGCAACCCATCTTCGTGTATCCTTTTTTGGTCTCGTATTGGTTGGTGTAATCACTTTTTACCAGAATGTCCCTCAAGTTACGGTTGCGTCTGAAAGCAATCCGGGGAGGGTGAGAGAATGTAGGGTGCAGTGTAGGGTCTGCAGCCAATAGGTCCCATCTATTTCGAATCACCTTCGCAATCTTCGCAATCTGATCGCTTGCTGTATGGTACAAGAATGGTAATGTGATGACTGCTGGATCTTGTGGAGACGTAGAGGTTTTTTACAGAGGGGGTACTCGCCCCATATACTCAAACGATCATTACAGAGAGCCACTGAGATCTTTCATCAATCTCTGCCTAAAACCTCTACGTCTCCACAAGATCCAGCAGTCATCACATTACCATTCTTGTACCATACAGCAAGCGATCAGATTGCGAAGGTGATTCGAAATAGATGGGACCTATTGGCTGCAGACCCTACACTGCACCCTACATTCTCTCACCCTCCCCGGATTGCTTTCAGACGCAACCGTAACTTGAGGGACATTCTGGTAAAAAGTGATTACACCAACCAATACGAGACCAAAAAAGGATACACGAAGATGGGTTGCTTCAAATGCACTAACTGTGTCACTTGTGGACACATGCTTACAGGTCCATCATTCGCCCATCCACACTCAGGAAAACGATATCTTATTAGACATCACATCACCTGCCTTACGGATCACGTGGTTTACTTAATCTCATGCCCCTGTGGTCTTTACTATGTGGGGAAGACGGACCTTACACTACGAGACAGAATGCGGGGACACCGCTCAGGCATTATGACCGCCTTTAGGGACGGCAAAACGGAGAAACCGGTGGCTAAACACTTTTTAGAAGCTAATCATCGACTCCCGACTCTGAAATTTATTGCCATCGATCATATCCCCCCACTGTCCAGAGGTGGTGATCGCTCCAAAAGTCTGCTTCAACGTGAAACGTATTGGATAAGGACGCTTGACACAGTGCACCCTAGAGGCCTCAACGAATATATATCCTTTCATTCTTTTCTGGACAATCGCTAAATGTTGTCTCTCACACCCAGTTTTAGAAATAATCATCTGCTATTTTTTCATACTTATGCTCACCCATATGGTATATATAGTCATACTTCAATCCATCGCCCATACTTGTATGGTATACTTTGCATTAATACATTCTTCCCATACCTGGTTTTTCTAGACCTTTACATTCTGTACATATGTATATAGATTCACTACTTTGTCTATACACTCCCATTTACTGTTCATGCCCTCTTTTTTGTCCTCTTCTTTCTCCCACTCTGTCTACACACACGATTTGGTGTCACTATGTGGAGGTTCACTTTTACACATATTTTAGTTTGCCCGTTCTTCACCTTTAGCACTCTTCATTTTCCTGCATTGTCAGGATCCCACACACTTTCTCCTTTCCACCTTCATCTCACTTCTTGTCACTCTCACATATTCTCATCACGCCACATTAGTCACATTCACTTGATCCACTATCACTTCGGTATGTATTATTGATTAATGCAGGACAGGACACTGTTAGTATATTTTTCGTATATATATATTATATTTTTCTTCTATGTCCCTTTGAGAGTTATATATCTCTCCACGCATGCGCACGCCAAGGAGGTTTCCATGGTTACATGACGCTCCTCCACAATCTTTACGGGTGGCGCATTTTTTACGTTAACATATTAGACATGCATCAGTTGATTAAATCCAGGCTGGGATACAACTTCTTTATATATCTTTTTATTCATTAATAGCCGTTAGATCGTCTTCCTATGTTTTTAAATGTTCCGTATTTCACATTGTCACGCATGCGGACTTAATGGCCGTTGCCATAGGTACATGACGCCCATTCACAATTCTCATTGGACACACACTGTTCACGTCATCACCTTGCGACGCATGCTACACGTCACATTGTAATCACCACACAGCGGCTACACATGATGGTGGGGCATCACGGTCACATTGGGGTAAGTAATTTCCTGTTAATTACTTTTGTTATATAAAGACCCCATTTTATATTTGATGTTATCTTGATAAAGACCTGCGGGTCGAAACGTCGATCTTCTTACACACAGATAAAACTTTTTTCATCAAGTCCTTTGGAGTGCTCTGAATTATTATTTCATATATATATATATATATATATATATATATATATATATATATATATATGTGTGTGTATATATATATATATATATATATATATATACGCATAGAAAGAGGTAGTAGCATTCACGGGGTTAAATAGTCCAATCTTTATTTTAAATCATTAAAATCACGATCACCGTTTCAGTCCTATGTCCAGGACTTTCATCAGGATCAATACATTATGTATTGATCCTTAAAATCACGATCAACGTTTCAGTCCTATGTCCAGGACTTTCATCAGGATGTATATGTATTGATCCTGATGAAAGTCCTGGATATAGGACTGAAACATTGATCATGATTTTAATGATTTAAAATAAAGATTGGACTTTTTAACCTTGTGAGTGCTACTACCTCTTTGGATACGTGGATATCAGAGCCCTGGCTATTTTACTTTTGCCTATATATATAATAGACCCAGACCGTTGTTTCGCATAGTAGAAAGGCTCAGCAAACCAGCATGCACCAACTTTTGTCAGTATAAGTGTAAAGCATTTGAGATCCTCTTCAGACAAAAGATTTCCTCAATCCGAGCCTCTATCACAGCAAGCCAAACAGTTACACACCAGAACCACTACAATGGAATGCCAGATTTCCCCTGTTTATGGTCCACTTTTACAAATGTGAATAAAGAGAGTTAAAAGAACCATGCAAACGTTACACCCTACTACATGTAACTTGGATCCTGCTCCAAAATTTGTCCATGCCCTCACAAAAATAGTGCAGTGTTCACTAAAAAACTGGAGACTTCCCAGATCCTTTTAAAATAAGATGTGGTAAAACCACTCCTAAATAAACCTTTATTAGACCCAGACTGCATAGCTAATTACAGACCAGTATCCAAACTTCCATTTCTGGGGAAAATAATTGAAAAAGTAGTGGAAACTCAACTGGAGGCACATCTATCAAGCTTGAACATCTTTGATCCTTTCCAGATGCCGCCACAGCACTGAAACAGCGCTAGTCCGAATGCTCGATGGTCTCCTTATGGTGAGAGACAAAGATAATTACTCCATCCTAATCCTCTTGGATCTCTCAGCTGCATTTGACACCATTGACCACAGGATTTTAATAGAGCGCTTACCTACTTTCATCTCATCCAAAAAACATAGCCAGGATACAACACTTAATTCCACCGGATGATATGCCAACATTAATCCATGCATTTGTATCCTCTCGGCTAGATTATAACTCCCTTGCCTTCAGACTGTACAAAATGCACCAGCCAGACTACTGACCAATCAAACTCGCTCCTGCCACATAACACCTGTCCTCCACACCCTGCATTGGCTTCCAGTTAAATGGCAAACATATTTTAAAATTGGCCTGCTTACCTTCAAAGCCTTGAACAATCAAGGCCCACAATACCTGAAAGAGCTTCTGACACGCTACATTCCTTCCCATTCACTTCGGTCAGCCAGCAAATCCCTCCTGTCAGTGCCAAGAATAAAGACAGACTCAGGTTCCAATGCATTCAGCCATGCTGCCTCTACCTTCTGGAACTCTTTACCATGCACAATCAGACAGCACCGTCCTTACAGACTTTTAAAAAAAAAGCTAAAGACCCACCTCTTCCATCAGGCATTCAGTCCGCTCAGCTGACCTTCAGAAACTCCTAACTTTTATGTCTTTATGTTTGTATATTTGTAAAGTGCTTTGAGTCTCACAGGGAGAAAAGTGCTATAAAAATTGCAAATTACTATTATCATTATTATTATTATATGGTAAATATCTCACATCAGTTAAATTCATGTCTTACATGAGAAAATTATTCATGAGACTTGGACTAGACCCATCAACATTTTCAGGTTAATCATACAGAATTGGAGCAGCAGCCACCTCTAACAGAGATATTTCAGTGCATATAATTAAAAGACTAGGGTGCTGGAGGGGGGCGGGGCCGGGCCGCCATGCTAACCGGTCGCATGCAGGAGAGGCTCCGGAGCAATCGGGCCTCTTAAGCTACAAATGGCAAATTAATCTGCTGACCGACAAGCCTACAAAGTGGGAGAGGTAGCGGACCCCGAGATCGGGAGCTTTGGACCCCATAGTGGAAGAACGAAGCTTCGAGGGCTGCGGCCTAATCGGGAGGGGAGCGAGGTGGACGGCCGCTGCCAGGCCTCCCTTCCCAACTGCCACACGCCGATTGCCAGAGCAGCTTGCCGGTCCCGTTTCCCCCCCCTATGGACCGGGGGGGTGATCCCGGTCCTCACCCTCCATTGCCCCGACCACCAGGGCGCAGCAGCAGGGCCACCCTGCTCCGACACCAGGACACAGCAGGCAAGATGGCGGCGGCCATATGTGGTGGCGCCAAAATCGGATCCACCCCAGGACACTCACCAAGGCAGGCAACAAGGCTCAGAAGTAGCCCAGAAGTAGCTTCCCCTTCACAGAACCTACCTGCGGGACGACCAGGCAAGAAGCGACACTCTAAGGAGGGACTCCTGCCTGAAGTACCTACACAACAGGGCTGCAGCGTCTGATGACAGCCCACCCACAAGGGAGCAACAGCACAGATGAACTCTCCATATCGCAGCTGAAATTCATAAGCAACGCAACTTACAGCCAGAAGAGGACACTTGCTGCAGGTTCCCAAGATACCTGAGATGGCTACCATCACCACGCGGTAACACCCGAACCCGTGCTGAACTGTAACCCTTTCTTTGGTCCCTCTCTCACCAATCTCCCCAGGGACTGTACTAGGCACGGCTGAGCGGCTGCACATGGACGGAACCTGCCAGGCGCACACCCCGCTACAATTGGACTCTATCAAAATGCCTCATAACATAAGACCTGCATTTTACATGCTAGGAAAATGTACAGTATATAGCCTTTAACCTGATAAATTTTAATTGTACATTAATCACTATAGAGCTTTTGCCACTGCTTTTTCTATGTGACAGCCTACACGGCATAGCAGTAGCCTACATGCCAACCTAACTCGAGATAACAATCCGAACCTAATCACATAAGGCATTACACTGATGGTTTATTTTTACGCTTACACCGCGCTATTACTGAAATTAAGCAACACAACATCCTTATCAGCAGGGAAAGCAATGTTATATATTATGCAGCCTTTGTTTGTTCCCTTTAAAATGAGATTCTATACTGAGTTCCATATGTGGTGTGGTAAGCGATGGGTACTAACGCTCGCCTCCTTAGCAAGCGCCCCACAGTTTTAACTCTGCTACCTAGAAATATAAATGGGAATCCCAAATAGTTAGCGAGGGTAGCGACTTAGGATATCACCTGGGACCCTGCCATACGACCATGTCCTTAAGTGATCCTACCATATATACAGGGGGATCTGTATTTGCCCCGGTCAGGCTGACCATAGTCTACCCCAGCTGGCCCACTTTCATATACCGCAAAGCATTTAAGCTACACGGCTAACATAGCCCTTGTGCGTCCCCTTGGACCATCTTGCATGCTTGTCCACAGTTGTCAAACACACAGTTGGCTTCCCTAGTTCAGTCTAAGCAATATGCATTACTCAGCCTAGTGCCACTGGCCACATGGGGCGGTTATTTGTATGTATGTTTCTATCGCCTAGCGAGGCATAATTACAAGCCACAACACAGATTGTACCAGGGGCGTTGCACAGTAAAAGCTAAAAGTGTATAACTATGTCCTGTAATGCAATGTCCTAGCTTGACCATTACTCTTCCTGAGACTGCAAAGTGACACATATCTGTGAATCAAAATATTACTTTCATCTGTCTTTAAGAGCGTGAGAAATTATCCTGTTTATATAACTACTTAAAAAAGTGCAATGTCATCAATGCCATGTGTTTACGCGTGTATGCAAACTTGAGTGCACGAGCTATTGTGGCAGTGCAAATTCACATGTTAACCCTATGCACGAACAAAAATAAAGAATTAAAAAAAAAAAAAAGACTAGGGTGCTGGAAATCCTCTGCTTACAGTAGTTATATTGCGCAACCAGTGAATGAGTTAAGGAATTTAAGAGTTCTCGATTGAAAAAAATTCTTTATTTCCAAACACACATTAAACAGGTTCAACTTTCCTGCGTTGCTGCGCAGTATCAAGCATTCTTAAAGAAACGTTATAAATTTTTATCAGTCTGCTTTAGGCACTATCGGGCTGAGACCTTTATTGGTGCCCAAGTATAGATTAACAACCATAGATACACTAATGCACCCATACATTTCCAGAAAAACAATTCACAGGAGGAATGGGGGGGCATACTCTTCTCTTTTAAGTGGTTGGGATTATGTTGAGTGGGCTCAAAGTCTCAATGGGGCCTGAGGGTCTTATACCTCATGTAGCGGCACCCCGGTGAAGTAGGGGTTAACGCCGCTAAAGAGATATTCTTTCCCCCAAGTATGAAGTCAGCTGCAGCAAACACATCCCGAGAGAATAGGAATCAGCAATAAAATATCCCCTCCAAGCACGAGACGAGGCTCTGTGTTGAGGGTTAAAAGCAGGAATAATCCTTTATTTTCAATCAGGGCTTTTATGCCGTACAAAACTCCTCCCCACATCCTGGGGAGATAATACATTTACAGTGGGAATCCCTCCCACTGTACATGGCATAATAGTTTACCAGTTATTAACATTTTTAATAACACACACAATATTTAACGAAAATACAATATACTGGGTGCACTAGCGAACGGAGATCTAGGGGAACAATATATATAAAAATCACCTAGATCTGATGAGCCGTTCGCTAGATACACGTTCGTACCATTTACACGAAAACCACATTAAATAGACTGGATCTCTCTCGTGGATATGATGTCCCTTGTTCGGTACTTTGGACCTGTCGAACGGCATAGAAGTAGTTCTACGGAAAAGCATGAATTCACCGTGTGGAAAACTCTATAGTGTTCGTCTATCAGTTCGTGCGGTTAAAATGGCAGCGGCCCATTGTTCTCCCCACGTGTGTTCGTGCATTCGAATACAGACCACCTAGTTGTCGGTCGGTAGTTTTGAAGTGGCTGCTTGTTAACTGAAGTGTGGAAAAGGTCAGTAGGTTAACAAGCAGCACACTTCTTTACTGGGTGGTCCGCCGTTCGACAGTTTGTTCGTTAGTTCATTCGTATAACGGACAGTTCCAGCAATAAACGAAATCCAGTAACCAAACGGAAAGTCAAGCAATTCTCCAGGGCAATATCTCTCAATACAAAGGGGTCTGTCACACCTCAGTCCTCCTCTTTGTCATAGAAGCTGTCTATGAATGATGTTATGGTCTCTCAGCAAGCTGTGAATCAGCCTGCAGTAGTCCTGGATGGTGACTTGCTCCCTCCTCAACATCAAGCGGTTTCTGGCGAACCATAAAGCATCCTTTACGCAGCACATTTGGCTGTTGTATACAGCAGACACATACTCCAAGGAATCCGTGTATAAAGTGAAATTATGAGGTCAAAATGTGGGTCTTTGTTGAGCTCATTTGCATACGCCCACCCAGAATCCCTTGCAGTAGTGAGAGCACTAAAGTGAGATTGCTGTGGGCAAAACAGGTCTTATGGCTTTACTGGTGTGTGTATTTGTTGTATCTATGTTTAACAATGTATTAAATATATATATATATATCATAAAAAAAATTATTTTCTCACCGCTCCTGGGTATTATGTTTATTCCTCATTCTCGGGTCCTCTACCAGAGGCCTAAGAGTTCTGCACAGTATCCTAGCTGCTCCTAGAACTGCACTCTTATGGACAGAGATTTCAGATGTCCCACCTGGAATCTGTTGAAGCCACTCCCCCAACTTGGGAATCACAGCCCCAAGTGCTCCTATAACAACTGGGACTACTACTGCCTTCACTTTTCACATCCTTTCTAGTTCTTCTTTCAGTCCTTGGTATTTCTCCATCTTCTCATGTTCCTTCTTCCTGATGTTATAGTTACTGGGTATTGCCACATTTACTATGACTCAGTCTTCCGTTCCTTCTCTACCATCACGATGTTGGGTTGGTTGGCCAGCACTTGCTTGTCTGTCTGGATCTTGAAGTCCCACATGATCTTAGCCCTGTCATTCTCAACTATCCTTTGGGGTATCTCCCATTTAGACTAAGGCAGGTCCAATCCATATTCTGTGCAGATGTTTCGGTACACAATCCCCGCAACTTGGTTGTGTCTCTCCGTGTATGCTGTTCTTGCTTACATAGTTAGCTACTAGGTGCTGGACTTTCTCAGAGGCCTCTTTGCGCAGTCTGCACCTTGGGTCTTGCCTGGTGTGGTAGACTCCAGCTTCTTTTGATCTGGTGCTGAGTGCCTGTTCCTGTGCTGCTAGGATTAGTGCATCAGTGCTATCTTTTAATCCTGCCTTTTCCACTGGTAGGATTTTGTCATGTAAGCCACATCCACTAACTGCCAGTGGTATACCCCATGGAAAGGGTTTGTCTTGCCAAGGAGCCGCCTCTTTTTCTGCATCCTCTATCTGTTGTAGTCTCAGGCATTCCCTTAGGAGCCATCTTTGTGATGTACTTTTGGATGCTCTGCTTTTCATCCAGGCCCCAACCTCCTTCCTTCCGGCAGGTGTACAGTTTTTGGGTGCTGGATTTCGGGTGGAATCCTCCATTCATAGTGAGTAGTTTCCTGGTCTTGACATCCATTGTGACCAGTTCTTCTCTTGGCCAGGTTATTATTCCAGCTGGGTACCTGATGACCAGTAGGGCATATGTGTTGATAGCTTGGAACTTGTTCTTTCCATTGAGCTGGGACTTCAGGACCTGTCTGACTCTTCGGAGGTACTTGGATGTTGCTTTCCTCCTTGCCTCTTCCTCATGGTTGGATGGGTTTGTTGTACCCCCAGGTAGTTGTAGCTGTTCTCTACATCTTCTACATGGAAGTTCTTCTGGAACTTCAACTCCGTCTGTCCTGATCATCTTCCCTCTTTTTGCTATCATCCGCCCGCACTTCTCTAGTCCGAATGACATTCCGATGTCCTTGCTGTATATCCTAGTTAGGTGGATCAGTGAGTCAATGTCCCACTCTTTCTTGGCCTACAGCTTGATGTCATCCATGTAGAGTAGGTGGCTGATGGTAGCTCCACTCTTGAACCTGTATCCGTATCCACTCTTCTTGATGATCTGGCTAAGGGGGTTGAGGCCTATGCAGAACAGCAGTGGTTATAACGCATCACCTTGGTATATGCCACATTTGATGTTCACTTGAGTTATTGTCCTGGAATTGGCTTCTAGGGTTGTTTTTGTCTTGCCCATCGAGTTCTTGATGAAGGCTCTTATTGTCTTGCTGACCAAGCATCCCAGTATCCATGTGTGTGGCATTGTGTCATAGGCTTTCTTGTAGTCAATCCAAGCCGTGCACAGATTAGAATCCCTTGTGACTGATTTGTCTTCCAGTAGTTGGTGTTTTGATTGATGTTGTTTCCAATCCCCTTCTGATTATTGCTCATATGTTTACTCATATGCCCTTGGATCTTGGAGGCTACGATGCCTGACAGGAGTTTCCATGTTTTGGGGAGGCAGGTTATTGGTCGATAGTTGGATGGTGTTGTTCCCTTGTGAGGGTACTTCATGAACAGTATTGTTCTGCCTTGTTAGCCAGTCAGGGTGGGAGCCTGTTGCTAGTAGCTGGTTCATTTGTGCTCCTAGGTGTTCATGCAGCGCTGTTAACTTCTTTATCCAGTAGTTGTGGATTGTGACGAGACCAATCTCGCCACTGTGCATTGGAGGAGCCTGGTTGCCCGCCTGCTGCCTTTAGACTATGGCCCCATGTTGAAACACTTGATTTTCCCCTGCAAAGACACGAAAGCCGGGTCATTCGGTGCTTGCCCTGTTTGAGCGGTGATACCCCAGATAGCTATGCCATGGAGCCCATTCGTATAATGAAAAGAATATGGGAAAGACTTTAGCTCTGGGGAAAGACTTTAGTAATTGAACTGTATGTGTGCGATCTGAGCGCCATTCAGTAATAATGTGCGCTCAGATCTGAGCTTTCTGGGGATATGTTGAAAGTACCTGTTTTATGCAATGGCTGCACAGTTATATATTTTTATGTATTTTATTGTCTTTTGCTGCCATGTGTTCAATGGAGTTTTGCCTCTGTCCTTGGAGATAATTTGACTACTTACCAATTATCTCCAGGATAGAAGACTCTGTGGAACTGGTTTTGGGCAGAAAAGCCATGCTTCATTTGGTCACAAAGGACTACGATTTATCTTTTGAACCACTGGACCAATTTGTATGATTTTGACGTATGTTTGTATTTGGAGTATGCTGATTCTGAAAATGTATGTGAATGTGATGCATACTTTTAAAGTTATGAGTAATGTGGAAAAACTGTATTTCTCTACCTGTGATAATTACATTACCCATTGTGTAAGGTAATTGTATCACAGGCAGAGGGGAGGATTTTGTGTGGGAGTGTCTGAGTGTATTGTATGTGTTTATTGGTTGTTTTCCAAAACCCTGTGGGCGGTACTAATGTGTATATAAGAACAATAAACCCACAGATCTGTCTGTTCCTGTTTTGACCCTCAACACGGAGCCTTGTCTCGTTCTTGGGGGGATTTATTGTATGCTGTTCCAGTTCGACTGCTAGGAGTGTAAACCTTTTCGTATATTTTTTCCTATTCGACTGTTTACAGCATTCATATGTTTGAGAGCATTCATATGCTTCTCCGGTTCAGTGGATTGGTGTCTACAGTAGCTGTGCCTGTGTCTCTGGAAGGGAAGATCTACTAAACGGCGGTTTAACCCTTTTTTTCCTGGTGGTGCCGTTACATGGATCATGTCAGGTCCTGGCGCTGACCAACTCTTCATGTGTGCTGCTCTTTGTTGGAAATCTTTGACTGTGATGGTTACTGGTTCCTGTTCTGGCAGCATGCAGTGGTCTGCTTCCAGGTCTAGTAGCCACTGGGCCTCTGTGTTATGAGATGCTTCTTTCTCCCAGATATTCTTCCAGTACTGTTCAGTTTCAGCTCTGGGTGGGTCTTGCAAGGAGATGTGGTGGTGTCCCTGTAGCTGTACATACTCCTTGAATGGTTCTTTGGTAAAGAGGGCATTGATTCTCTTTTCCTCTGCTCCTCTGCTGTATCTGCTTAGTCTGGTTGCCAGTGCTGTCAGTCTTTGCTTAGCTGTTTCCAGCGCCTCTTGTATGGGCATATCCTTATGCTTCCACAGTAGCTAGGATCTATCTTTGATCTTTCCACCTCTGTTAAGTTGATCCAGCTAACTAACTTCCCTCCGTGTTGTCTTTCTCTTGGCTTCCAGTCATAGTCTCCATGGTGGGCATTGCTTCACTTTGAGTCTGATCTTGTAGTCAAGTAGCTGGAGGACCAATAATGCTGTGGCTTGTTGGTCTCTGTGATGGAGCAGGTTGGGACTGTGGACAATGCTTCATTAACTGCAGCTAGCATGCTGTCTGGTGGTAGCCAGGGGCGTATTAGCCGCGAGGCAAACAAGGCATTTGCCTTGGGCGGCATTTTCCAGGGGGCGGCAAAAAACGCCGCCCCCAAATGCCCAGGGCAAATGCCTTGTTAGCCTTGCGGCTAACTGGGCTGCCGGTCGGGCTGCTGGGCTGGTTGCTGGGCGGGCGGCTGGCGAGGGAGCTCTACCTCTGAGCTCTCTGCTCAGCTCCCTCGCGCGCCGCAGAGTGAGGCTGGGAGCCGGAATATGACATCATCTTCCGGCTCCCAGCCTCACTCTGCGGCGCGCGAGGGAGCTGAGCAGAGAGCTCAGAGGAAGAGCTCCCTCGCCAGCCGCCCGCCCAGCAACCAGCCCAGCAGCCCGACC
The DNA here is from genome assembly GCF_036172605.1 of Pelobates fuscus. NCBI lineage: Eukaryota > Metazoa > Chordata > Amphibia > Anura > Pelobatidae > Pelobates > Pelobates fuscus. Next base: position 108,147,167 of record NC_086325.1, on the reverse strand, counting down.
GGCAGCCCCACTAGACCCCAGGGAGGTAAAGAACCCCCCCCCCCAGCATTCCCAAAGGTAAGGAGGCTGGGGGGGTAGGTTAAATTAATTATATATTATATATATATTATTATATATATTATTATATATATATTATTATATATATATATTATTATATATATATTATATTATTATTATATATTATTATATATTATATATTATATATATATATTATATAATATTATTATATATATATATTATATTATATTATATATTATTATTTATATATTATATTATTATTTATATATTATATATATTATATTATATTATATATATATATATTATATTATATATATATATTATATTATATTATATATATATATTATATATTATATATATATATTATATTATATATATTATATTATATATATTATATTATATATATATATATTATATATATATATTATATTTATATTATATTATATATATATTATATTTATATTATATTATAGAGAGTGTGTGTGTGTCTGACAGTGAGTGTGTGTGTCTGCTAGTGAGTGTGTGTGTGTGTGTCTGTTAGCTAGTGTATGCGTATCTGTCAGTGAATTTGTGTGTGTATTTAGAAGGCGGGACGGGGGGAAGGGTTGGGTGGGGGGGTGTCGCGCGGGGGGGGGGGGCGGGGCGCCTGAGTTTTGTCCTGCCTAGGGCAGCACAAAACCAGGATACACCACTGGTGGTAGCTTCCCAGTGATCTTCGGTAGCCTTGTCCGCTGGTCAATGACTGTTTTTCTAGGATCATTTCCCTTATATCTGTTGTTATGTCGTCTTGGGGCATGGATTCAGGTTGACATTTCTCTGCAGGTAAGAATGTGGGTATGGGAATTTGTTCCTCCTCATTGTGCATGGTTGATTTCTTCTGTAGTCCTTTTAACTCCAGTTGTGACACTAGATTTCTCTTGAAGATGTTCAAACGTTGTGTAACCAGCTGTTTTGGTTTTAGGGTAGATGATGGTCTCTTATTCATCCATAGCGCCCACATACGTTTCATGAAGCCTCTCTCATTGGGTCTGCTGTTGTAGAAGCATTCAAGCAGGTCTAGGTTCTCGCTCTGTGTCCAGGAATGATTTGTTACAGGAGCACACTTGTCGTCAGATTGCCCTGGTTCCCTAGCATCTGACACGGACCTTGTTAATCCGGGCGATGTCTGAGCCAGCATTACCCTCTTTGTTTTTTGTCGCTCTCATATTATTGAGGTGGGCAGGGGGTATATCCATTAGGTATCTTGCCCAGGGACACTTACTGGTGCAGTGGTCAGACTGACATTACCACTGTGCTATCCAGTTGATATATATATATATGCTTGGGCATAGAGAAATTATGTTTCCACAACTATCCCAGGATTTCCAGCGAGACATGCAAATGAGCACATACTTCATATTGCATTTCTGCAGATACCTTTAGCAATGGACATGGTTTTAAAGACACATTTTATTTTAAACCAATGCATGTGCTGTGTTCAGAAAGGATCAGTGACCCCTCTGGACTGGAGATATGCAGGTAATATACATAACTGTATTAGTGACTGTGTTAATTTAATACTTTGAGAGATATATCATTATATTTTATGTTATATCCTTATCTTTGTCCTAATATGTAAAAAAAAAAATATTTTAAAATAATGGATGTGCAGAAGGAAATGTTGTTGTGGGGGAAGGGGTGGATGGAACAGCATGTAATCTGTTCCAATGGGAAATACTGCCAGGTCAGTAACTGTGTGATGTTAGGACAGGTGGCAGGAATCATGAATGGTGCATGAAGCCAAGAGTCAGATAGCCAGAGGACAGAAACCAAAGAATAGATATCAGTAAGTTGACTAGGAACAGGAAAGGTCAGATAAACACCAGTGTCATGAGTGAACAGCTGCCCACCTTTCTGCTGGGTGTTAAAGGACCACTCTAGTGCCAGGAAAACATACTCGTTTCCAGCGCTGGGCGGGGAGCTCTCCTCCTCCTCTCCGCCTCCGTTCCGCCCCGTCGGCTGAATGCGCACGTGCGGCAAGAGCTGCGCGCGCATTCAGCCTGTCGCATAGGAAAGCATATACAATGCTTTCCTATGGACGCTTGCGTGCTCTCACTGTGATTTTCACAGTGAGAATCACGCAAGCGCCTCTAGCGGCTGTCAATAAGACAGCCACTAGAGGCTTTGGGGGAAGGCTTAACCCATTAATAAACATAGCAGTTTCTCTGAAACTGCTATGTTTATAAAAAAATGGGTTAACCCTAGCTGGACCTGGCACCCAGACCACTTCATTAAGCTGAAGTGGTCTGGGTGCCTAGAGTGGTCCTTTAAGGGGTTTACAGGACAATACGACACTGCAATGGTATGGATGCAGCTGCAAGTCTGGCATAGGCTCATTTCCTGTTAGTGAGTTGGGATGCATTTGGGGTAGCTGATATTCCTTGTATGTCTTCTGCAATATACTGAGCTATAAGAAAAGTACATTTTCTTGCTCCCAAACTTGCGTTTTTGCTCCGGCCATAAGAAAACTTCCAGTTATTTAAATGTGCATACGGATTTGGGATAGTGCACAAGTAACTGTTTTCTTTAGTTTTTATTGTATGTATTGGGGCTGATGTGTGCTATGGTCATTGCTGCCATCCAGGAGTAGTGGGAGCTTGAGCAGAGGACTTATTTTTGTGTATTTGTATTTGCTTTTGTATTACACAGCCACGGTACAATGCTGCTGCCCACCCCATATGCCCCCTACTATGGCCATTGAAGTAAAAACATCCAGTTATTTAAATGTGCATAGAGATTTTGGAAAGGGGGCAAGTAACTATTTTCTTTTAATTTCCTTTTTATCATAGAAATATTTTCAAATAATATCAAGTAGAAAGTCAGCAAAACTTACATGAATGTCCAAGTTAAGCTCAATCACATTAGGGGAAAAGCAGAGTAATATGACTAGCTGGGGAGAAGGATAGAAATATGACTAGCTGGGTCATACGTTTAGATGTGCCACACCATTGTACAATCGAACAACAAAGGTTCTGGCAACAGAATAGATGGCAATTTTCAAAGGCAAGAGGAAAATTATCCCTGATCACATTAAGGAACTGCGCATTGTTACTGTAAGATTGGCAGCATATAATTATGTGCCTTTGTCATACTTCAGTTCTGCTGTAGCAAAGCCAGTATGGATTAGACAATTCTTCAACAATAAAGCACTGTTTACGGTGTTATCTTTACTGACAATATGTAGCAGCAGAGAAACAATCATGGGCCCTTGAGTCACAAACACGCAAAAAAAGGTTTGGATTGGGTAAGTAAACACAGATAAGTACCTCGGATAGGTAAATGAATCCCATTTTGGTTTAGCCTTCTGTATACCCTGAGAGGCAATATAGGAAAATATAAGGATTATCCTTAATAATGTGGTGTAGGGCTTCAGAAGTAAGCCGAGCATGAAATTCCAGTAAAAAGTCCAGTAGGAGCAGACAAAAGATATAGCCCGCAGTAGTATTCCTTGTAGGGATCTTGAGGTGTGGCTGCAATACAGCCGGTGTTCTGGCAATTTATAAGAGGTTAGGGGTATGTTCCCTAAACTGAGTTTTGAGGCTTGAGCACTATAAGACAGAATAGGAGAAGGCAAGTTTTGGTGCCAGGAAATCCTCCTGAGAGCTTTGGAGCAGAGAGGGAGAGAAGCCAAGCTAGTCTGTGTCAACTACCAGGGGAGGAGCATGATCATGTGGCAAAAGGACACTAACTGTGTCACAGGGCAGCTACAGGAGCACAAACGAGGTTACAGACTCAATAAGCAAGCACAGAATATTCTACCATGACAGGTTATATAGAAAGCACTGAAATACACCATATCCAATATCCCTCATGGCCCCAATTGTACCATTAAAACATAACACCATGGAGGGAAACTGAGCGACTTGGGCAATATTAGGAAGGCTATTGATCTTGTCTCAGGTTAGTCCTTTTACCTGCTTAGGGGGCAGCAGTGATTAGATCAATATAAGAAAAAATTGGGGAAGTTCACCCTGAGCCACCAAGTTTGCCACTATTTCTACCTTCAGATTCCTCCATCTGATCATGTCATCCAAAAGTTCAATCATCAAAGTTAGTGCAGTGCAAGGTGTATTGAGCTCACCTTGGTTGGCAGTGGGGATATTTTGTCTAATGCACACCTCCAAAATTTTCTCATTAACTTGCCTGGTCAAGGTGCCATGTATCTCCTTAAATACTGCAAATTTAACACAAAAAAAAGTTTTAAGATCTTGTACCATAATGTAAATATCACCTTTTGTAGCTAGTGTTTACAGATTAAGAGCTGTAGTTTGCACAAGGGTGATATCTGGACGCTGGTAATGTCAGCATGAGCCATACTTTCATCTTCAGCTAAGGTGCCAAGGTCTGGGGAATCCGCCATCTTAGGCTTTGTGGGCTGAGTAAAAAGAGAACTAGTATCTCTCAAACTTGCTTGCAAAGTCAGTAATTGACGTGATCATCTTCCTATAGTCACCACAGGAGATAGAGGACCTGTGAAGCAATGGTTCCATCAAGAGCATTTCAAAAATAGATATCTTGAATAAATGTTTGGAGCTCTGAACCCATGCGCCTGCTCAGAACGCAGGCTGGTTCCTTCCTTTCTATTATTAACATATTTTAAGTATTAAAAAAAATTGTAAGAAAAATCAAAGCAGCAACAGAAGCCATTGAAAAATAAGGTTCTTTCTAGAACAGAAACAATTGACTAAACAAACAGCATATGAATTTTCAGAGTCTGAACCCAAAGTAATCATAAACAGTGTTCTAGATCAGTAATGTTAAAGGATCACTATAGGGTCAGGAACAGAAACATGTATTCCTGACCCTATAGTGTTAAAACCACCATCTAGCCCCCCCTGGGCCCCTCATGCCTCCATAAATATAGCAAAATCTTACTGTATTCAAGTCAGAAGCTGTAACTCTGCATGCTGTATGCCTAAAAAAAAAAAAGCAAGCAGTCTGCTGACATCATTAGAAGTGGTAGCCTGATCCAATCACAATGCTTCCCTATAGGATTGGTAGCGACTGACAAGGAGGCAGATCAGGGGCAGAGCCAGCATGGTTAAAACACAGCCCTGGCCAATCAGCATCTCCTCATAGAGATGAATTGAATCAAGTTCAGTGTCTGCATGCAGAGGGAGGAGATACTGAATGTTTTGATGCATTTTAGGCAGCCATGACCCAGGAAGGATCTTTAACAGCTATCTAAGGAGTGGCCAGTGAAGGTATCACTAGACTGTAATGTAAAAAATGCATTTTCTCTGAAAAGACAGTGTTTACAGCAAAAAGCCTGAAGTTAATGATTCTACTCACCAGAACAAATTCAATAAGCTGTAGTTGGTCTGGTGACTATAGTGTCCCTTTAAGATTCAAAGTGGTAACAATTAAAATATCCACCTGGGAAATCCAAAGAATGAATTAAACCTCTGGCCTAGTTATAATTTCATTATTTGTAGTGGAAGGATTACATAGGAATTCCAAGTTGTTCCAACTGTAAATGGGAAATCCCTAACTCCACCG